>NC_054484.1:104532155-104779291 GCF_017639515.1 Carcharodon carcharias | reverse complement strand
GACATTCAGACAGGATGTTGGAACAGAAATTGTGACACAACGACAGGATGTTGGAACAGGAATTGTGACACACGGGTGGGATGTTGCAACAGGAATTGTGACACCCGTACAGGATGTTGGAACAGGAATTGTGACACACGGGTGGGGTGTTGAAACAGGAATTGTGACATTCAGACAGGACGTTTTAACAGGAATTGTGAAAATCGGACGGGATATTGGAACAGGAATTTTGACATTCGGACGGGATGTTGGAACAGGAATTGTGACACACGGGCAGGATGTTGGAACAGGAATTTTGACACATGGAAAGGATGTTGGAACAGGAGTTGTGACATTCTGACAGGATGTTGGAACAGGAATTGTGACACACGGGGGGGATGTTGGAACAGGAATTGTGACACCCGGACAGGATGTTGGAACAGGAATTGTGACACACGGGTGGGATGTTGGAACAGGAATTGTGACACACGGGTGGGATGTTGGAACAGCAATTGTGACATTCAGACTGGATGTTGGAACAGGAATTGTGAAATTCGGACGGGATATTGGACCAGAAATTGTGACATTCGGACGGGATGTTGGAACAGGAATTATGACACATGGGTGGGACGTTGGAAGAGGAATTGTGACATTCAGACAGGATGTTGAAACAGGAATTGTGACATTCAGACAGGACGTTGGAACAGAAATTGTGACACATGGACAGGATGTTGGAACAGGAATTGTGACACACGGACAGGATGTTGGAACAGGAATTGTGACATTCAGACAGGATGTTGGAACAGAAATTGTGGCACACGGACAGGATGTTGGAACAGTAATTGTGACAATCAGACAGGATGTTGGAACAGAAATTGTGACACATGGACAGGATGTTGGAACAGGAATTGTGACACACGGACAGGATGTTGGAACAGGAATTGTGACATTCAGACAGGATGTTGGAACAGAAATTGTGGCACACGGACAGGATGTTGGAACAGGAATTGTGACACACGGGTGGGATGTTGGAAAGGAATTGCGACACCCGGACAGGATGTTGGAACAGGAATTGTGACACACGGGTGGGATGTTGGAACAGGAATTGTGACACACGGGTGGGATGTTGGAACAGGAATTGTGACATTCAGACGGGACGTTGGAACAGGAATTGTGATATTCGGATGGGATGTTGGAACAGGAATTGTGACATTCAGACAGGACGTTGGAACAGGTATTGTGACACACGGACAGGATGTTGGAACAGGAATTGTGACAGACGGGTGGGATGTTGGAACAGGAATTGTGACATTCATACGGGACGTTGGAACAGGAATTGTGACATTCGGATGGGATGTTGGAACAGGAATTGTGACACACGGGTGGGATGTTGGAACAGGAAATGTGAAATTCGGACGGGATATTGGAACAGGAATTGTGACACACGGACAGGATGTTGGAACAAGAATTGTGACATTCAGACAGGATGTTGGAACAGGAATTTGTCACACAGGTGGGATGTTGGAACAGGAATTGTGACATTGAGACAGGATGTTGGAACAGGAATTTGTCACACAGGTGAGATGTTGGAACAGGAATTGTGAAATTCGGGCGGGATATTGGAACAGGAATTGTGACACACGGACAGGATGTTGGAACAGGAATTGTGACATTCAGACAGGATGTTGGAGCAGGAATTGTGACACACGGGTGGGATGTTGGAACAGGAATTGTGACATTCAGACAGGATGTTGGAACAGGAATTGTGACACATGGACAGGATGTTGGAACAGGAATTGTGACATTCAGACTGGATGTAGGAACAGGAATTGTGACATTCAGACGGGATATTGGATCAGGAATTGTGACACATGCTCAGGATGTTGGAACAGGAATTTGACATTAGGATGGGATGTTGGAACAGGAATTGTGACATTCAGACAGGATGTTGGAACAGAAATTGTGACATTCAGACAGGATATTGGAACAGGAATTATGACATTCAGATGGGATATTCGAACAGGAATTATGACATTCAGATGGGATATTGGAACAGGAATTGTGACACATGGACAGGATGTTGGAACAGGAATTGTGACATTCAGGCAAGATGTTGGAACTGGAATTGTGACATTCAGACAGGATATTGGAACAGGAATTGTGACGTTCATACGGGATATTGGAACAGGAATTGTGACATTCAGACAGGATGTTGGAACAGGAATTGTGAAATTCAGACAGGATGTTGGAACAGGAATTGTGACATTCAGACGGGATATTGGAACAGGAATTGTGACATCCAGACAGGATGTTGGAAGAGGAATTGTGACATTCAGACAGGATGTTGGAACAAGAATTGTGACACACGGGTGGGATGTTGGAACAGGTATTGTGACATTCAGACGGGATATTGGAACATGAATTGTGACATTCAGACAGTATGTTGGAACAGGAATTGTGACATTCAGACAGGATATTGGAACAGGAATTGTGACATCCAGACAGGATGTTGGAAGAGGAATTGTGACATTCAGACAGGATGTTGGAACAAGAATTGTGACACACGGGTGGGATGTTGGAACAGGTATTGTGACATTCAGACGGGATATTGGAACATGAATTGTGACATTCAGACAGGATGTTGGAACAGGAATTGTGACATTCAGACAGGATGTTGGAACAGGAATTGTGACACACGGGTGGGATGTTGGAACCGGAATTGTGACATTCAGATGGGATATTGGAACAGGAATTGTGACATTCAGACGGGATATTCGAACAGGAATTGTGAGACATGGACAGGATTTTGGAACAGGAATTGTGACACATGGACAGGATGTTGGAACAGGAATTGTGACATTAGGATGGGATGCTGGAACAGGAATTGTGACATTCAGACTGGACGTTGGAACAGGAATTGTGACATTCAGACTGGATGTGGAACAGGAATTGTAACATTCGGATGGGATGTTGGAACAGGAATTGTGACACATGGACGGGATGTTAGAACAGGAATTGTGACATACGGACGGGACTTTGGAACAGGAATTGTGACACATGGACAGGACGTTGGAACAGGAATTGTGACATTCAGAGGGGATATTGGAACAGGAATTGTGACATTTGGACGGGATATTGGAACAGGAATTATGACACATGGACAGGATGTTGGAACAGGAATTGTGACACATGGACAGGATATTGGAACAGGAATTGTGACATTCAGACAGGATGTTGGAACAGGAATTGTGACATTCAGACAGGATATTGGAACAGGAATTGTGACACACGGACAGGATGTTGGAACAGGAATTGTGACATTCAGACAGGATGTTGGAACAGTAATTGTGACATTCAGACAGGATATTGGAACAGGAATTGTGACATTCAGACGGGATATTGGAACAGGAATTGTGACTCATGGACAGGATGTTGGAACAGGAATTGTGACATTCAGGCAGGATGTTGGAACAGGAATTGTGACATTCAGACAGGATATTGTACAGGAATTGTGACGTTCAGACGGGATATTGGAACAGGAATTGTGACATTCAGACAGGATGTTGGAACAGGAATTGTGACATTCAGACAGGATGTTGGAACAAGAATTGTGACACACGGGTGGGATGTTGGAACAGGAATTTTGACGTTCAGACGGGATATTGGAACAGGAATTGTGACATTCAGACAGGATGTTGGAACAGGAATTGTGACATTCAGACAGGATGTTGGAACAGAAATTGTGACATTCAGACAGGATATTGGAACAGGAATTATGACATTCAGATGGGATATTGGAACAGGAATTGTGACCCATGGACAGGATGTTGGAACAGGAATTGTGACATTCAGGCAGGATGTTGGAACAGGAATTGTGACATTCAGACGGGATATTGGAACAGGAATTGTGACATTCAGACAGGATGTTGGAACAGGAATTGTGACATTCAGACGGAATATTGGAACAGGAATTGTGACATTCAGACAGGATATTGGAAAAGGAATTGTGACATTCAGACAGGATATTGGAAAAGGAATTGTGACATCCAGACAGGATGTTGGAACAGGAATTGTGACATTCAGACAGGATGTTGGAACAAGAATTGTGACACACGGTTGGGATGTTGGAACAGGAATTGTGACATTCAGACGGGATATTGGAACAGGAATTGTGACATTCAGACAGGATGTTGGAACAGGAATTGTGACATTCAGACAGGATGTTGGAACAGGAATTGTGACACACGGGTGGGATGTTGGAACAGGAATTGTGACATTCAGATGGGATATTGGAACAGGAATTGTGACATTCAGACGGGATATTCGAAGAGGAATTGTGAGACATGGACAGGATTTTGGAACAGGAATTGTGACATTCAGACGGGATATTGGAACAGGAATTGTGACATTAGGATGGGATGTTGGAACAGGATTTGTGACACACGGACAGGATGTTGGAACATGAATTGTGACACACGGGTGGGATGCTGGAACAGGAATTGTGACATTCAGACTGGACTTTGGAACAGGAATTGTGACATTCAGACTGGATGTGGAACAGGAATTGTAACATTCAGATGGGATGTTGGAACAGGAATTGTGACACATGGACGGGATGTTAGAACAGGAATTGTGACACACGGACGGGACTTTGGAACAGGAATTGTGACACATGGACAGGTCGTTGGAACAGGAATTGTGACATTCAGATGGGATATTGGAACAGGAATTGTGACATTTGGATGGGATATTGGAACAGGAATTATGACACACGGACAGGATGTTGGAACAGGAATTGTGACACATGGACAGGATATTGGAACAGGAATTGTGACATTCAGACAGGATGTTGGAACAGGAATTGTGACATTCAGACAGGATATTGGAACAGGAATTGTGACACACGGACAGGATGTTGGAACAAGAATTGTGACATTCAGACAGGATGTTGGAACAGTAATTGTGACATTCAGACAGGATATTGGAACAGGAATTGTGACATTCAGACGGGATATTGGAACAGGAATTGTGACTCATGGACAGGATGTTGGAACAGGAATTGTGACATTCAGGCAGGATGTTGGAACAGGAATTGTGACATTCAGAGAGGATATTGGAACAGGAATTGTGACGTTCAGACCGGATATTGGAACAGGAATTGTTACATTCAGACAGGATGTTGGAACAGGAATTATGACATTCAGACGGGATATTGGAACAGGAATTGTGACATTCAGACAGGATATTGGAAAAGGAATTGTGACATTCAGACAGGATGTTGAAACAGGAATTGTGACATTCAGACGGGATATTGGAACAGGAATTGTGACATTCAGACAGGATGTTGGAACAGGAATTGTGACATTCAGACAGGATGTTGGAACAAAAATTGTGACACACGGGTGGGATGTTGGAACAGGAATTTTGACGTTCAGACAGGATGTTGGAACAGGAATTGTGACATTCAGACAGGATGTTGGAACAAGAATTGTGACACACGGGTGGGATGTTGGAACAGGAATTGTGACATTCAGACGGGATGTTGGAACAGGAATTGTGACATTCAGACAGTATGTTGGAACAGAAATTGTGACATTCAGACAGGATGTTGGAACAGGAATTGTGACACACGGGTGGGATGTTGGAACAGGAATTGTGACATTCAGACGGGATATTGGAATAGGAATTGTGACATTCAGACGGGATATTGGAACAGGAATTGTGACACAAGGACAGGATGTTGGAACAGGAATTGTGACATTCAGATGGGATATTGGAACAGGAATTGTGACTTTCAGACGGGATATTCGAAGAGGAATTGTGAGACATGGACAGGATTTTGGAACAGGAATTGTGACATTCAGACGGGATATTGGAACAGGAATTGTGACACATGGACAGGATGTTGGAACAGGAATTGTGACATTAGGATGGGATGTTGGAACAGGATTTGTGACACACGGACAGGATGTTGGAACATGAATTGTGACACACGGGTGGGATGCTGGAACAGGAATTGTGACATTCAGACTGGACTTTGGAACAGGAATTGTGACATTCAGACTGGATGTGGAACAGGAATTGTAACATTCGGATGGGATGTTGGAACAGGAATTGTGACACATGGACGGGATGTTAGAACAGGAATTGTGACACACGGACGGGACTTTGGAACAGGAATTGTGACACATGGACAGGTCGTTGGAACAGGAATTGTGACATTCAGACGGAATATTGGAACAGGAATTGTGACATTTGGATGGGATATTGGAACAGGAATTATGACACACGGACAGGATGTTGGAACAGGAATTGTGACACATGGACAGGATATTGGAACAGGAATTGTGACATTCAGACAGGATGTTGGAACAGGAATTGTGACATTCAGACAGGATATTGGAACAGGAATTGTGACACACGGACAGGATGTTGGAACAAGAATTGTGACATTCAGACAGGATGTTGGAACAGTAATTGTGACATTCAGACAGGATATTGGAACAGGAATTGTGACATTCAGACGGGATATTGGAACAGGAATTGTGACTCATGGACAGGATGTTGGAACAGGAATTGTGACATTCAGGCAGGATGTTGGAACAGGAATTGTGACATTCAGACAGGATATTGGAACTGGAATTGTGACGTTCAGACCGGATATTGGAACAGGAATTGTTACATTCAGACAGGATGTTGGAACAGGAATTATGACATTCAGACGGGATATTGGAACAGGAATTGTGACATTCAGACAGGATATTGGAAAAGGAATTGTGACATTCAGACAGGATGTTGAAACAGGAATTGTGACATTCAGACGGGATATTGGAACAGGAATTGTGACATTCAGACAGGATGTTGGAACAGGAATTGTGACATTCAGACAGGATGTTGGAACAAAAATTGTGACACACGGGTGGGATGTTGGAACAGGAATTTTGACGTTCAGACAGGATGTTGGAACAGGAATTGTGACATTCAGACAGGATGTTGGAACAAGAATTGTGACACACGGGTGGGATGTTGGAACAGGAATTGTGACATTCAGACGGGATGTTGGAACAGGAATTGTGACATTCAGACAGTATGTTGGAACAGAAATTGTGACATTCAGACAGGATGTTGGAACAGGAATTGTGACACACGGGTGGGATGTTGGAACAGGAATTGTGACATTCAGACGGGATATTGGAATAGGAATTGTGACATTCAGACGGGATATTGGAACAGGAATTGTGACACAAGGACAGGATGTTGGAACAGGAATTGTGACATTCAGACTGGATGTAGGAACAGGAATTGTGACATTCAGACGGGATATTGGATCAGGAATTGTGACACATGGACAGGATGTTGGAACAGGAATTGTGACATGAGGATGGGGTGTTGGAACAGGAATTGTGACACACGGACAGGATGTTGGAACAGGAATTGTGACACATGGACAGGACGTTGGAACAGGAATTGTGACATTCAGAGGGGATATTGGAACAGGAATTGTGACATTTGGACGGGATATTGGAACAGGAATTATGACACATGGACAGGATGTTGGAACAGGAATTGTGACACATGGACAGGATATTGGAACAGGAATTGTGACATTCAGACAGGATGTTGGAACAGGAATTGTGACATTCAGACAGGATATTGGAACAGGAATTGTGACACACGGACAGGATGTTGGAACAGGAATTTTGACATTCAGACAGGATGTTGGAACAGTAATTGTGACATTCAGACAGGATATTGGAACAGGAATTGTGACATTCAGACGGGATATTGGAACAGGAATTGTGACACATGGACAGGATGTTGGAACAGGAATTGTGACATTCAGGCAGGATGTTGGAACAGGAATTGTGACATTCAGACAGGATATTGGAACAGGAATTGTGACGTTCAGACGGGATATTGGAACAGGAATTGTTACATTCAGACAGGATGTTGGAACAGGAATTATGACATTCAGACGGGATATTGGAACAGGAATTGTGACATTCAGACAGGATATTGGAAAAGGAATTGTGACATTCAGACAGGATGTTGAAACAGGAATTGTGACATTCAGACAGGATATTGGAACAGGAATTGTGACATTCAGACAGGATGTTGGAACAAGAATTGTGACACACGGGTGGGATGTTGGAACAGGAATTTTGACGTTCAGACGGGATATTGGAACAGGAATTGTGACATTCAGACAGGATGTTGGAACAGGAATTGTGACATTCAGACAGGATGTTGGAACAGAAATTGTGACATTCAGACAGGATATTGGAACAGGAATTATGACATTCAGATGGGATATTGGAACAGGAATTGTGACACATGGACAGGATGTTGGAACAGGAATTGTGACATTCAGGCAGGATGTTGGAACAGGAATTGTGACATTCAGACAGGATATTGGAACAGGAATTGTGACGTTCATACGGGATATTGGAACAGGAATTGTGACATTCAGACAGGATGATGGAACAGGAATTGTGACATTCAGACGGAATATTGGAACAGGAATTGTGACATTCAGACAGGATATTGGAAAAGGAATTGTGACATTCAGACAGGATGTTGGAACAGGAATTGTGACATTCAGACGGGATATTGGAACAGGAATTGTGACATCCAGACAGGATGTTGGAACAGGAATTGTGACATTCAGACAGGATGTTGAAACAAGAATTGTGACACACGGTTGGGATGTTGGAACAGGAATTGTGACATTCAGACGGGATATTGGAACAGGAATTGTGACATTCAGACAGGATGTTGGAACAGGAATTGTGACATTCAGACAGGATGTTGGAACAGGAATTGTGACACACGGGTGGGATGTTGGAACAGGAATTGTGACATTCAGATGGGATATTGGAACAGGAATTGTGACATTCAGACGGGATATTCGAAGAGGAATTGTGAGACATGGACAGGATTTTGGAACAGGAATTGTGACATTCAGACGGGATATTGGAACAGGAATTGTGACACATGGACAGGATGTTGGAACAGGAATTGTGACATTAGGATGGGATGTTGGAACAGGAATTGTGACACACGGACAGGATGTTGGAACATGAATTGTGACACACGGGTGGGATGCTGGAACAGGAATTGTGACATTCAGACTGGACGTTGGAACAGGAATTGTGACATTCAGACTGGATGTGGAACAGGAATTGTAACATTCGGATGGGATGTTGGAACAGGAATTGTGACACATGGACGGGATGTTAGAACAGGAATTGTGACACACGGACGGGACTTTGGAACAGGAATTGTGACACACGGACAGGATGTTGGAACAGGAATTGTGACATTCAGCCAGGATGTTGGAACAGGAATTGTGACATTCAGATGGGATATTGGAACTGGAATTGTGACATTTGGACGGGATATTGGAACAAGAATTGTGACACATGGACAGGACGGTGGAACAGGAATTGTGACATTCAGACGGGATATTGGAACAGGAATTGTGACATTTGGACGGGATATTGGAACAGGAATTATGACACACGGACAGGATGTTGGAACAGGAATTGTGACACATGGACAGGATATTGGAACAGGAATTGTGACATTCAGACAGGATGTTGGAACAGGAATTGTGACATTCAGACAGGATATTGGAACAGGAATTGTGACACCCGGACAGGATGTTGGAACAGGAATTGTGACATTCAGACAGGATGTTGGAACAGGAATTGTGGCATTCAGAAAGGATATTGGACCAGGAATTGTGACATTCAGACGGGATATTGGAACAGGAATTGTGACTCATGGACAGGATGTTGGAACAGGAATTGTGACATTCAGACAGGATGTTGGAACAGGAATTGTGACATTCAGACAGGATATTGGAACAGGAATTGTGACATTCAGACTGGATATTGGAACAGGAATTGTGACACATGGACAGGATGTTGGAACAGGAATTGTGACATTCAGGCAGGATGTTGGAACAGGAATTGTGACACTCAGACAGGATATTATAACAGAAATTGTGACGTTCAGACGGGATATTGGAACAGGAATTGTGACATTCAGACAGGATGTTGGAACAGGAATTGTGACATTCAGACGGGATATTGGAAAAGGAATTGTGACATTCAGACAGGACTTTGGAACAGGAATTGTGACACACGGACAGGATTTTGGAACAGGAATTGTGACACAAAGACGGGATGTTGGAACAGGAACTGTGACACCCGGACAGGACGTTGGAAAAGGAATTGTGACAAACGGACAGGACGTTGGAACAGGAATTATGACACAAGTGTGGGATGTTGGAACAGAAATTGTGACATTGAGACGGGATATTGGAACAGAAATTGTGACACACGGACAGGATTTTGGAACAGGAAATGTGACACACGGGTGGGATGTTGGAACAGGAATTGTGACACCCGGACAGGATGTTGGAACAGGAACTGTGACACCCGGACAGGATGTTGGAAAAGTAATTGTGACAAACGGACAGCACGTTGGAACAGGAATTGTGACACAAGCGTGGGATGTTGGAACAGGAATTGTGACATTCAGACGGGATATTGGAACAGGAATTCTGACACACGATCAGGATGTTGGAACAGGAATTGTGACACACGGAAAGGATGTTGGAACAGGAATTGTGACATTCAGACAGGATGTTGGAACAGAAATTGTGACACACGGACAGGATGTTGGAACAGGAATTGTGACAAACGGGTGGGATGTTGGAACAGGAATTGTGACACCCGGACAGGATGTTGGAACAGGAATTGTGACACACGGGTGGGATGTTGGAACAGGAATTGTGACACACGGGTGGGATGTTGGAAAAGGAATTGTGACATTCAGACAGGACGTTGGAACAGGAATTGTGAAATTTGGACGGGATATTGGAACAGGAATTGTGACATTCGGACGAGATGTTGGAACAGGAATTGTGACATTCAGACAGGACGTTGGAACAGGAATTGTGACACATGGGTGGGATGTTTGAACAGGAATTGTGACATTCAGACAGGACGTTGGAACAGGAATTGTGAAATTCGGGCGGGATATTGGAACAGGAATTGTGACATTCTGACGGGATGTTGGAACAGGAATTGTGACACATGGACAGAATGTTGGAACAGGAATTGTGACACACGGACAGGATGTTGGAACAGGAATTGTGACTCCCGGACAGGATATTGGAACAGGAATTGTGACACAAGGGTGGGATATTGGAACTGGAATTGTGACACACGGACAGGATGTTGGAACAGGAATTGTGACACACACACAGGATGTTGGAACAGGAATTGTGACTCACGCACAGGATGTTGGAAACAGAATTGTGACATTCGGACGGGATGTTGGAAGAGGAATTGTGACATTCAGACGGGATATTGGAACAGGAATTGTGACACCCGGAGAGGATGTTGGAACAGGAATTTTGACACACGGACAGAACGTTGGAACAGGAATTGTGACACATGGACAGGATGTTGGAACAGCAATTGTGACATTCAGACAGGATGTTGGAACCGAAATTGTGACACCCGGACAGGATGTTGGAACAGGAATTGTGACACACGGGTGGGATGTTGGAACAGGAATTGTGACACACGGGTGGGATGTTGGAACAGGAATTGTGACATTCAGACAGGACGTTGGAACAGGAATTGTGAAATTCGGATGGGATATTGGAACAGGAATTGTGACATTCGGACGGGATGTTGGAACAGGAATTGTGACACACGGGTGGGACGTTGGAAGAGGAATTGTGACATTCAGACAGAATGTTGAAACAGGAATTGTGACATTCAGACAGGATATTGGAACAGGAATTGTGACACACAGACGGGATGTTGGAACAGGAACTGTGACACCCGGAAAGGATGTTGGAACTGGAATTGTGACATTCAGACGGGATATTGGAACAGGAATTGTGACATTCAGACAGGATGTTGGAACAGGAATTGTGACATTCAGACAGGATGTTGGAACAGGAATTTTGACATTCAGGCGGGATATTGGCACAGGAATTGTGACACACGGACAGAATGTTGGAACAGGAATTGTGACACATGGACAGGATGTTGGAACAGGAATTGTGACATTCAGACAGGATGTTGGAACAGGAATTGTGACACACGGACAGGATGTTGGAACAGGAATTGTGACACACAGGTGGGACGTTGGAAGAGGAATTGTGACATTCAGACAGGACGTTGGAACAGGAATTGTGACATTTGGACGGGATATTGGAACAGGAATTGTGACACACGGGTGGGACGTTGGAAGGGGAATTGTGACATTCAGACAGGATGTGGAAACAGGAATTGTGACATTCAGACGGGACGTTGGAACAGGAATTGTGACATTCGGATGGGATGTTGGAACAGGAATTGTGCCACACGGACAGGATGTTGGAACAGGAATTGTGACACATGGGTGGGATGTTGGAACAGGAATTGTGACATTCAGACGGGATATTGGAACAGGAATTGTGACATTCAGACAGGATATTGGAAAAGGAATTGTGACATTCAGACAGGATGTTGGAACAGGAATTGTGACATTCAGACAGGATATTGGAACAGGTATTGTGACATTCAGACGGGATATTGGAACAGGAATTGTGACACATGGACAGGATGTTGGAACAGGAATTGTGACATTCAGGCAGGATGTTGGAACAGGAATTGTGAAATTCAGACAGGATATTGGAACAGGAATTGTGACGGTCAGACGGGATATTGGAACAGGAATTGTCACATTCAGACAGGATGTTAGAACAGGAATTGTGACATTCAGACGGGATATTGGAACAGGAATTGTGACATTCAGACAGGATATTGGAAAAGGAATTGTGACATTCAGACAGGATTTTGGAACAGGAATTGTGACATTCAGACAGGATGTTGGTACAAGAATTGTGACACACGGGTGGGATGTTGGAACAGGAATTGTGACATTCAGACGGTATATTGGAACAGGAATTGTGACATTCAGACAGGATGTTGGAACAGGAATTGTGACATTCAGACAGGATGTTGGAACAGGAATTGTGACACATGGGTGGGATGTTGGAACAGGAATTGTGACATTCAGACGGGATATTGGAACAGGAATTGTGACACATGGACAGGATGTTGGAACAGGAATTGTGACATTCAGACTGGATGTAGGAACAGGAATTGTGACATTCAGACGGGATATTGGATCAGGAATTGTGACACATGGACAGGATGTTGGAACAGGAATTGTGACATTAGGATGGGATGTTGGAACAGGAATTGTGACACATGGACAGGATATTGGAACAGGAATTGTGACATTCAGACAGGATGTTGGAACAGGAATTGTGACATTCAGACAGGATATTGGAACAGGAATTGTGACATTCAGACTGGATATTGGAACAGGAATTGTGACACATGGACAGGATGTTGGAACAGGAATTGTGACATTCAGGCAGGATGTTGGAACAGGAATTGTGACATTCAGACAGGATATTAGAACAGAAATTGTGACGTTCAGACGGGATATTGGAACAGGAATTGTGACATTCAGGCAGGATGTTGGAACAGGAATTGTGACATTCAGACGGGATATTGGAACAGGAATTGTGACATTCAGACAGGATATTGGAAAAGGAATTGTGACATTCAGACTGGATGTTGGAACAGGAATTTTGACATTCAGACAGGATATTGGAACAAGAATTGTGACATTCAGAAAGGATGTTGGAACAGGAATTGTGACATTCAGACAGGATGTTGGAACAAGAATTGTGACACACGGGTGGGATGTTGGAACAGGAATTGTGACATTCTGACGGGATATTGGAACAGGAATTGTGACATTCAGACAGGATGTTTGAACAGGAATTGTGACATTCAGACAGGATGTTGGAACAGGAATTGTGACACACGGGAGGGATGTTGGAACAGGAATTGTGACATTCAGATGGGATATTGGAACAGGAATTGTGACATTCAGACGGGATATTGGAACAGGAATTGTGACACATGGACAGGATGTTGGAACAGCAATTGTGACATTCAGACTGGATGTAGGAACAGGAATTGTGACTTGCAGACGGGATATTGGAACAGGAATTGTGACACATGGACAGGATGTTGGAACAGGAATTGTGACATTAGGATGGGATGTTGGAACAGGAATTGTGACACACGGACAGGATGTTGGAACAGGAATTGTGAAACACGGGTGGGATGTTGGAACAGGAATTGTGACATTCAGACGGGACATTGGAACAGGAATTGTGACATTCAGACTGGATGTGGAACAGGAATTGTGACATTCGGTTGGGATGTTGGAACAGGAATTGTGACACATGGACGGGATGTTAGAACAGGAATTGTGACACACAGACGGGACTTTGGAACAGGAATTGTGACATTTGGTTGGGATGTTGGAACAGGAATTGTGACATTCAGATAGGATATTGGAAAAGGAATTGTGACATTCAGACTGGATGTTGGAACAGGAATTGTGACATTCAGACAGGATATTGGAACAGGAATTGTGACATTCAGACAGGATGTTGGAACAGGAATTGTGACACACGGGTGGGATGTTGGAACTGGAATTGTGACATTCAGACGCGATATTGGAACAGGAATTGTGACATTCATACAGGATGTTGGAACAGGAATTGTGACATTCAGACAGGATGTTGGAACAGGAATTGTGACACACGGGTGGGATGTTGGAACAGGAATTATGACATTCAGATGGGATATTGGAACAGGAATTGTGACATTCAGACGGGATATTGGAACAGGAATTGTGACACATGGACAGGATGTTGGAACAGGAATTGTGACATTCAGACTGGATGTAGGAACAGGAATTGTGACATTCAGACGGGATATTGGAACAGGAATTGTGACACATGGACAGGATGTTGGAACAGGAATTGTGACATTAGGATGGGATGTTGGAACAGGAATTGTGACATTCAGACTGGACGTTGGAACAGGAATTGTGACATTCAGACTGGATGTGGAACAGGAATTGTGACATTCGGATGGGATATTGGAACAGGAATTGTGACACATGGACGGGATGTTAGAACAGGAATTGTGACATTCAGACAGGATGTTGGAACAGGAATTGTGACATTCAGACAGGATATTGGAACAGGAATTGTGACACTCGGACAGGTTGTTGGAACAGGAATTGTGACATTCAGACAGGATGTTGGAACAGGAATTGTGACATTCAGACAGGATATTGGAACAGGAATTGTGACATTCTGACTGGATGTTGGAACAGGAATTGTGACACATGGACAGGATGTTGGAACAGGAATTGTGACATTCAGGCTGGATGTTGGAACAGGAATTGTGACATTCAGACAGGATATTGGAACAGGAATTGTGACACATCGACAGGATGTTGGAACAGGAATTGTGACATTCAGACAGGATGTTGGAACAGGAATTGTGACATTCAGACAGGACATTGGAACAGGAATTGTAACGTTCAGACGGGATATTAGAACAGGAATTGTCACATTCAGAGAGGATGTTGGAACCGGAATTGTGACATTCAGACGGGATATTGGAACAGGAATTGTGACATTCAGACAGGATATTGGAAAAGGAATTGTGACATTCAGACAGGATGTTGGAACAGGAATTGTGACATTCAGACAGGATGTTGGAACAAGAATTGTGACACACGGGTGGGATGTTGGAACAGGAATTGTGACATTCAGACGGTATATTGGAACAGGAATTGTGACATTCAGACAGGATGTTGGAACAGGAATTGTGACATTCAGACAGGATGTTGGAACAGGAATTGTGACACACGGGTGGGATGTTGGAACAGGAATTGTGACATTCAGACGGGATATTGGAACAGGAATTGTGACATTCAGACGGGATATTGGAACAGGAATTGTGACACATGGACAGGATGTTGGAACAGGAATTGTGACATTCAGACTGGATGTAGGAACAGGAATTGTGACATTCAGACGGGATATTGGATCAGGAATTGTGACACATGGACAGGATGTTGGAACAGGAATTGTGACATTAGGATGGGATGTTGGAACAGGAATTGTGACACACGGACAGGATGTTGGAACAAGATTTGTGACATTCAGACAGGATGTTGGAACAGGAATTGTGACATTCAGACAGGATATTGGAA
Source organism: Carcharodon carcharias (assembly GCF_017639515.1). Lineage (NCBI taxonomy): Eukaryota > Metazoa > Chordata > Chondrichthyes > Lamniformes > Lamnidae > Carcharodon > Carcharodon carcharias. Next base: position 104,763,142 of record NC_054484.1, on the reverse strand, counting down.
CAGGAATTGTGACATTCAGACTGAATATTGGAACAGGAATTGTGACACATGGACAGGATGTTGGAACAGGAATTGTGACATTCAGGCAGGATGTTGGAACAGGAATTGTGACACTCAGACAGGATATTATAACAGAAATTGTGACGTTCAGACGGGATATTGGAACAGGAATTGTGACATTCAGACAGGATGTTGGAACAGGAATTGTGACATTCAGACGGGATATTGGAACAGGATTTGTGACATTCAGAGATGATATTGGAAAAGGAATTGCGACATTCAGACTGGATGTTGGAACAGGAATTGTGACATTCAGAGAGGATGTTGGAACAGGAATTGTGACATTCAAACAGGATGTTGGAACAAGAATTGTGACACACGGGTGGGATGTTGGAACAGGAATTGTGACATTCAGAGAGTATGTTGGAACAGGAATTGTGACATTCAGACAGGATGTTGGAACAAGAATTGTGACACACGGGTGGGATGTTGGAACAGGAATTGTGACATTCAGACGGGATATTGGAACAGGAATTGTGACATTCAGACAGGATGTTGGAACAGGAACTGTGACATTCAGACAGGATGTTGGAACAGGAATTGTGACACACGGGTTGGATGTTGGAACAGGAATTGTGACATTCAGATGGGATATTGGAACAGGAATTGTGACATTCAGACGGGATATTGGAACAGGAATTGTGACACATGGACAGGATGTTGGAACAGCAATTGTGACATTCAGACTGGATGTAGGAACAGGAATTGTGACTTTCAGACGGGATATTGGAACAGGAATTGTGTCATTCAGACGGGATATTGGAACAGGAATTGTGACACATGGACAGGATGTTGGAACAGGAATTGTGACATTCAGACTGGATGTAGGAACAGGAATTGTGATATTCAGACGGGATATTGGAACAGGAATTGTGACACATGGACAGGATGTTGGAACAGGAATTGTGACATTAGGATGGGATGTTGGAACAGGAATTGTGACATTCAGACTGGACGTTGGAACAGGAATTGTGACATTCAGACTGGATGTGGAACAGGAATTGTGACATTCGGATGGGATATTGGAACAGGAATTGTGACACATGGACGGGATGTTAGAACAGGAATTGTGACATTCAGACAGGATGTTGGAACAGGAATTGTGACATTCAGACAGTATATTGGAACAGGAATTGTGACACACGGACAGGTTGTTGGAACAGGAATTGTGACATTCAGACAGGATGTTGGAACAGGAATTGTGACATTCAGACAGGATATTGGAACAGGAATTGTGACATTCAGACTGGATGTTGGAACAGGAATTGTGACACATGGACAGGATGTTGGGACAGGAATTGTGACATTCAGGCAGGATGTTGGAACAGGAATTGTGACATTCAGACAGGATATTGGAACAGGAATTGTGACATATCGACAGGATGTTGGAACAGGAATTGTGATATTCAGGCGGGATGTTGGAACAGGAATTGTGACATTCAGACAGAACATTGGAACAGGAATTGTAACGTTCAGACGGGATATTGGAACAGGAATTGTCACATTCAGAGAGGATGTTGGAACCGGAATTGTGACATTCAGACGGGATATTGGAACAGGAATTGTGACATTCAGACAGGATATTGGAAAAGGAATTGTGACATTCAGACAGGATGTTGGAACAGGAATTGTGACATTCAGACAGGATGTTGGAACAAGAATTGTGACACACGGGTGGGATGTTGGAACAGGAATTGTGACATTCAGACGGTATATTGGAACAGGAATTGTGACATTCAGACCGGATGTTGGAACAGGAATTGTGACATTCAGACAGGATGTTGGAACAGGAATTGTGACACACGGGTGGGATGTTGGAACAGGAATTGTGACTTTCAGACGGGATATTGGAACAGGAATTGTGACAATCAGACGGGATATTGGAACAGGAATTGTGACACATGGACAGGATGTTGGAACAGGAATTGTGACATTCAGACTGGATGTAGGAACAAGAATTGTGACATTCAGACGGGATATTGGATCAGGAATTTTGACACATGGACAGGATGTTGGAACAGGAATTGTGACATTAGGATGGGATGTTGGAACAGGAATTGTGACACACGGACAGGATGTTGGAACAGGAATTGTGACATTCAGACAGGATGTTGGAACAGGAATTGTGACATTCAGACAGGATATTGGAACAGGAATTGTGACATTCAGACTGGATATTGGAACAGGAATTGTGACACATGGACAGGATGTTGGAACAGGAATTGTGACATTCAGGCAGGATGTTGGAACAGGAATTGTGACACTCAGACAGGATATTATAACAGAAATTGTGACGTTCAGACGGGATATTGGAACAGGAATTGTGACATTCAGACAGGATGTTGGAACAGGAATTGTGACATTCAGACGGGATATTGGAACAGGAATTGTGACATTCAGAGAGGATATTGGAAAAGGAATTGTGACATTCAGACTGGATGTTGGAACAGGAATTGTGACATTCAGACAGGATATTGGAACAGGAATTGTGACATTCAGAGAGGATGTTGGAACAGGAATTGTGACATTCAGACAGGATATTGGAACAAGAATTGTGACACACGGGTGGGATGTTGGAACAGGAATTGTGACATTCAGACGGGATATTGGAACAGGAATTGTGACATTCAGACAGGATTTTGGAACAGGAATTGTGACATTCAGACAGGATGTTGGAACAGGAATTGTGACACACGGGTTGGATGTTGGAACAGGAATTGTGACATTCAGATGGGATATTGGAACAGGAATTGTGACATTCAGACGGGATATTGGAACAGGAATTGTGACACATGGACAGGATGTTGGAACAGCAATTGTGACATTCAGACTGTATGTAGGAACAGGAATTGTGACTTTCAGACGGGATATTGGACCAGGAATTGTGACACATGGACAGGATGTTGGAACAGGAATTGTGACATTCAGACAGGATATTGGAAAAGGAATTGTGACATTCAGACAGGATGTTGGAACAGGAATTGTGACATTCAGACAGGATGTTGGAACAAGAATTGTGACATCTGGTGGATGTTGGAACAGGGAATTGTGACATTCAGACGTATATTGGAACAGGAATTGTCACATTCAGACCGGATGTTGGAACCGGAATTGTGACATTCAGACAGGGATGTTGCAACAGGAATTGTGACATCACGGGTGGATGTTGGAACAGGAATTGTGACATTCAGATGGATATTGGAACAGGAATTGTTGACAATCAGACGGGATGTTGGACAAGAATTGTGACACACGGGACAGGGATGTTGGAACAGGAATTGTGACATTCAGACTGGATGTAGGAACAGGAATTGTGACATTCAGACGGATGTTGGAACAGGAATTGTGACATTCAGGACGGATATTGGAACAGGAATTGTGACATTCAGACGGGATATTGGATCAGGAATTGTGACACATGGACAGGATGTTGGAACAGGAATTGTGACATTCAGACGGGTTATTGGATCAGGAATTGTGACACATGGACAGGAGATTGGAACAGGAATTGTGACATTAGGATGGGATGTTGGAACAGGAATTGTGACACACGGACAGGATGTTGGAACAGGAATTGTGACATTCAGACAGGATGTTGGAACAGGAATTGTGACATTCAGACAGGATATTGGAACAGGAATTGTGACATTCAGACTGGATATTGGAACAGGAATTGTGACACATGGACAGGATGTTGGAACAGGAATTGTGACATTCAGGCAGGATGTTGGAACAGGAATTGTGACATTCAGACAGGATATTGGAACAGAAATTGTGACGTTCAGACGGGATATTGGAACAGGAATTGTGACATTCAGACAGGATGTTGGAACAGGAATTGTGACATTCAGACGGGATATTGGAACAGGAATTGTGACATTCAGACAGGATATTGGAAAAGGAATTGTGACATTCAGACTGGATGTTGGAACAGGAATTGTGACATTCAGACAGGATATTGGAACAGGAATTGTGACATTCAGACAGGATGTTGGAACAGGAATTGTGACATTCAGACAGGATGTTGGAACAGGAATTGTGACACACGGGTGGGATGTTGGAACAGGAATTGTGACATTCAGATGGGATATTGGAACAGGAATTGTGACATTCAGACGGGATATTGGAACAGGAATTGTGACACATGGACAGGATGTTGGAACAGCAATTGTGACATTCAGACTGGATGTAGGAACAGGAATTGTGACTTTCAGACGGGATATTGGATCAGGAATTGTGACACATGGACAGGATGTTGGAACAGGAATTGTGAAATTAGGATGGGATGTTGGAACAGGAATTGTGACACACGGACAGGATGTTGGAACAGGAATTGTGACATTCAGACTGGATGTTGGAACAGGAATTGTGACATTCAGACAGGATATTGGAACAGGAATTGTGACATTCAGACTGGATATTGGAACAGGAATTGTGACACATGGACAGGATGTTGGAACAGGAATTGTGACATCAGGCAGGATGTTGGAACAGGAATTGTGACATTCAGACAGGATATTGGAACAGAAATTGTGACGTTCAGACGGGATATTGGAACAGGAATTGTGACATTCAGACAGGATGTTGGAACAGGAATTGTACATTCAGACGGGATATTGGAACAGGAATTGTGACATTCAGACAGGATATTGGAAAAGCAATTGTGACATTCAGACTGGATGTTGGAACAGGAATTGTGACATTCAGACAGGATGTTGGAACAGGAATTGTGACATTCAGACAGGATGTTGGAACAAGAATTGTGACACACGGGTGGGATGTTGGAACAGGAATTGTGACATTCAGACGGGATATTGGAACAGGAATTGTGACATTGAGACAGGATGTTGGAACAGGAATTGTGACATTCAGACAGGATGTTGGAACAGGAATTGTGACACACGGGTGGGATGTTGGAACAGGAATTGTGACATTCAGATGTGTTATTGGAACAGGAATTGTGACATTCAGACGGGATATTGGAACAGGAATTGTGACACATGGACAGGATGTTGGAACAGCAATTGTGACATTCAGACTGGATGTAGGAACAGGAATTGTGACTTTCAGACGGGATATTGGAACAGGAATTGTGACACATGGACAGGATGTTGGAACAGGAATTGTGACATTAGGATGGGATGTTGGAACAGGAATTGTGACACACGAACAGGATGTTGGAACAGGAATTGTGACACACGGGTCTGATGTTGGAACAGGAATTGTGACATTCAGACTGGACGTTGGAACAGGAATTGTGACATTCAGACTGGATGTGGAACAGGAATTGTGACATTCGGATGGGATGTTGGAACAGGAATTGTGACACATGGACGGGATGTTAGAACAGGAATTGTGACACACAGACGGGACTTTGGAACAGGAATTGTGACATTTGGTTGGGATGTTGGAACAGGAATTGTGACATTCAGACTGATGCAGGACCAGGAATTGTGACATTCAGACCTGGACGTTGGAACAGGAATTGTGACTTTCGGGTGGGATATTGGAACAGGAATTGTGACATTCGGCTGGGATGTTGGAACCGGAATTGTGACACCCGGACAGGATGTTGGAACAGGAATTGTGACACACGGACAGGATGTTGGAACAGGAATTGTGACATTCAGACTGGATGTTGGAACAGGAATTGTGACAACCCGGACAGGATGTTGGAACAGAATTGTGACACACGGACAGGTTGTTGGAACAGGAATTGTGACATTCAGACAGGATGTTGGAACAGGAATTGTGACACCTGGACACGATGTTGGAACAAATATTGTGACACACAGACAGGATGTTGGAACAGGAATTGTGACATTCTGACTGGATGTTGGAACCGGAATTGTGACATTCAGACGGGATATTGCAACAGGAATTGTGACATTCAGACAGGATATTGGAAAAGGAATTGTGACATTCAGACAGGATGTTGGAACAGGAATTGTGACATTCAGACAGGATGTTGGAACAAGAATTGTGACACACGGGTGGGATGTTGGAACAGGAATTGTGACATTCAGACGGTACATTGGAACAGGAATTGTGACATTCAGACCGGATGTTGGAACAGGAATTGTGACATTCAGACGGGATATTGGAACAGGAATTGTGACATTCAGACGGGATATTGGAACAGGAATTGTGACACATGGACAGGATGTTGGAACAGGAATTGTGACATTCAGACAGGATGTAGGAACAGGAATTGTGACATTCAGACGGGATATTGGATCAGGAATTGTGACACATGGACAGGATGTTGGAACAGGAATTGTGACATTAGGATGGGATGTTGGAACAGGAATTGTGACACACGGACAGGATGTTGGAACAGGAATTGTGACATTCAGACAGGATGTTGGAACAGGAATTGTGACATTCAGACAGGATATTGGAACAGTAATTGTGACATTCAGACTGGATATTGGAACAGGAATTGTGACACATGGACAGGATGTTGGAACAGGAATTGTGACATTCAGGCAGGATGTTGGAACAGGAATTGTGACATTCAGACAGGATATTGGAACAGGAATTGTGACATTCAGACGGGATATTGGAACAGGAATTGTGACATTCAGACGGGATATTGGAACAGGAATTGTGACATTCAGACAGGATATTGGAAAAGCAATTGTGACATTCAGACTGGATGTTGGAACAGGAATTGTGACATTCAGACAGGATATTGGAACAGGAATTGTGACATTCAGACAGGATGTTGGAACAGGAATTGTGACATTCAGACAGGACGTTGGAACAGGAATTGTGACACACGGGTTGGATGTTGGAACAGGAATTGTGACATTCAGATGGGATATTGGAACAGGAATTTTGACACATGGACAGGATGTTGGAACAGCAATTGTGACATTCAGACTGGATGTAGGAACAGGAATTGTGACATTCTGACGGGATATTGGAACAGGAATTGTGACACATGGACAGGATGTTGGAACAGGAATTGTGACATTAGGATGGGATGTTGGAACAGGAATTGTGACACACGAACAGGATGTTGAACAGGAATTGAGACACACGGGTGGATGTTGGAACAGAATTGTGACATTCAGACTGGACGTTGGAACAGGAATTGTAACATTCAGACTGGATGTGGAACAGAAATTGTGACATTCGGATGGGATGTTGGAACAGGAATTGTGACACATGACGGATGTTAGACCAGGAATTGTGACACACAGACGGGACTTTGGAACAGGAATTGTGACATTCGGTTGGGATGTTGGAACAGGAATTGTGACATTCAGACTGGACGTTGGAACAGGAATTGTGACTTTCAGGTGGGATATTGGAACAGGAATTGTGACATTCGGCTGGGATGTTGGAACCGGAATTGTGACACCAGGACAGGATGTTGGAACAGGAATTGTGACACACGGACATGATGTTGGAACAGGAATTGTTACATTCAGACTGGATGTTGGAACAGGAATTGTGACACCCGGACAGGATGTTGGAACAGGAATTGTGACATTCAGACAGGATGTTGGGACAGGAATTGTGACACCTGGACACGATGTTGGATCAGATATTGTGACACACAGACAGGATGTTGGAACAGGAATTGTGACATTCTGACTGGATGTTGGAACAGGAATTGTGACACACGGACAAGATATTGGAACAGGAATTGTCACATTCAGACAGGATGTTGGAACCGAATTGTGACATTCAGACGGGATATTGGAACAGGAATTGTGACATTCAGACAGGATATTGGAAAAGGAATTGTGACATTCAGACAGGATGTTGGAACAGGAATTGTGACATTCAGACAGGATGTTGGAACAAGAATTGTGACATTCAGACTGGATGTGGAACAGGAATTGTGACATTCGGATGGGATGTTGGAACAGGAATTGTGACACATGGACGGGATGTTAGAACAGGAATTGTGACACACAGACGGGACTTTGGAACAGGAATTGTGACCTTTGGTTGGGATGTTGGAATAGGAATTGTGACATTCAGACTGGATGCAGGACCAGGCATTGTGACATTCAGACTGGAAGTTGGAACAGGAATTGTGACATTCGGGTGGGATATTGGAACAGGAATTGTGACATTCGGCAGGATGTTGGAACCGGAATGTGACACACGGACAGGATGTTGGAACAGGAATTGTGACAACGGACAGGATGTTGGAAAGGAATTGTGACATTCAGACAGGATGTTGGACAGGAATTGTGACACCCGGACAGGATGTTGGAACAGGAATTGTGACACACGGACAGGTTGTTGGAACAGGAATTGTGACATTCAGAAGGATGTTGGAAACAGGAATTGTGACACCTGGACACGATGTTGGAACAGATATTGTGACACACAGACAGGATGTTGGAACAGGAATTGTGACATTCTGACTGGATGTTGGAACAGGAATTGTGACACACGGACAGATTTTGGAACAGGAATTGTACATTCAGACGGATGTTGGAACAGGAATTGTGACATTCAGACGGGATGTTGGAACAGGAATTGTGACATTCAGACAGGATGTTGGAACATTAATTGTGACATTCAGACGGGATTTTGGAACAGGAATTGTGACATTCAGTAAGGATATTGGAAAAGCAATTGTGACATTCAGACTGGGATGTTGGAACAGGAATTGTGACATTCAGACAGGATGTTGGAACAGGAATTGTGACATCACGGGTGGATGTTGGAACAGGAATTGTGACATTCAGACGGGATATTGGAACAGGAATTGTGACATTCAGACGGGATATTGGAACAGGAATTGTGACATTCAGACAGGATGTTGGAACAGGAATTGTGACATTCAGACTGGATGTTGGAACAGGAATTGTGACATCAGACGGATATTGGAACAGGAATTGTGACATCATGACTGGATGTTGGAACAGGAATTGTGACATTCAGGCAGGATGTTGGAACAGGAATTGTGACATTCAGACGGGATATTGGATCAGGAATTGTGACACATGGACAGGATGTTGGAACAGGAATTGTGACATTCAGACGGGTTATTGGATCAGGAATTGTGACACATGGACAGGATATTGGAACAGGAATTGTGACATTAGGATGGGATGTTGGAACAGGAATTGTGACACACGGACAGGATGTTGGAACAGGAATTGTGACATTCAGACAGGATGTTGGAACAGGAATTGTGACATTCAGACTGGATATTGGAACAGGAATTGTGACACATGGACAGGATGTTGGAACAGGAATTGTGACATTCAGACTGGATGTAGGAAGAGGAATTGTGACATTCAGGCAGGATGTTGGAACAGGAATTGTGACATTCAGACAGGATATTGGAACAGAAATTGTGACGTTCCGACGGGATATTGGAACAGGAATTGTGACATTCAGACAGGATGTTGGAACAGGAATTGTGACATTCAGACTGGATATTGGAACAGGAATTGTGACATTCAGACAGGATATTGGAACAGGAATTGTGACATTCAGACTGGATATTGGAACATGAATTGTGACATTCAAACGGGATATTGGAACAGGAATTGTGACATTCAGACGGGATATTGGAACAGGAATTGTGACACATGGACAGGATGTTGGAAAAGCAATTGTGACATTCAGACTGGATGTAGGAACAGGAATTGTGACTTTCAGACGGGATATTGGATCAGGAATTGTGACACATGGACAGGATGTTGGAACAGGAATTGTGAAATTAGGATGGGATGTTGGAACAGGAATTGTGACACACGGACAGAATGTTGGAACAGGAATTGTGACATTCAGACTGGATGTTGGAACAGGAATTGTGACATTCAGACAGGATATTGGAACAGGAATTGTGACATTCAGACAGGATATTGGAACAGGAATTGTGACACATGGACAGGATGTTGGAACAGGAATTGTGACATTCAGGCAGGATGTTGGAACAGGAATTGTGACATTCAGACAGGATATTGGAACAGAAATTGTGACGTTCAGACGGGATATTGGAACAGGAATTGTGACATTCAGACAGGATGTTGGAACAGGAATTGTAACATTCAGACGGGATATTGGAACAGGAATTGTGACATTCAGACAGGATATTGGAAAAGCAATTGTGACATTCAGACTGGATGTTGGGACAGGAATTGTGACATTCAGACAGGATGTTGGAACAGGAATTGTGACATTCAGACAGGATGTTGGAACAAGAATTGTGACATTCAGACTGGATGTGGAACAGGAATTGTGACATTCGGATGGGATGTTGGAACAGGAATTGTGACACATGGACGGGATGTTAGAACAGGAATTGTGACACACAGACGGGACTTTGGAACAGGAATTGTGACATTTGGTTGGGATGTTGGAATAGGAATTGTGACATTCAGACTGGATGCAGGACCAGGAATTGTGACATTCAGACTGGACGTTGGAACAGGAATTGTGACTTTCGGGTGGGATATTGGAACAGGAATTGTGACATTCGGCTGGGATGTTGGAACCGGAATTGTGACACCCGGACAGGATGTTGGAACAGGAATTGTGACACACGGACAGGATGTTGGAACAGGAATTGTGACATTCAGACTGGATGTTGGAACAGGAATTGTGACACCCGGACAGGATGTTGGAACAGGAATTGTGACACACGGACAGGTTGTTGGAACAGGAATTGTGACATTCAGACAGGATGTTGGAACAGGAATTGTGACACCTGGACACGATGTTGGAACAGATATTGTGACACACAGACAGGATGTTGGAACAGGAATTGTGACATTCTGACTGGATGTTGGAACAGGAATTGTGACACACGGACAAGATATTGGAACAGGAATTGTCACATTCAGACAGGATGTTGGAACCGGAATTGTGACATTCAGACGGGATATTGCAACAGGAATTGTGACATTCAGACAGGATATTGGAAAAGGAATTGTGACATTCAGACAGGATGTTGGAACAGGAATTGTGACATTCAGACAGGATGTTGGAACAAGAATTGTGACACACGGGTGGGATGTTGGAACAGGAATTGTGACATTCAGACGGTACATTGGAACAGGAATTGTGACATTCAGACCGGATGTTGGAACAGGAATTGTGACATTCAGACGGGATATTGGAACAGGAATTGTGACATTCAGACGGGATATTGGAACAGGAATTGTGACACATGGACAGGATGTTGGAACAGGAATTGTGACATTCAGACTGGATGTAGGAACAGGAATTGTGACATTCAGACGGGATATTGGATCAGGAATTGTGACACATGGACAGGATGTTGGAACAGGAATTGTGACATTAGGATGGGATGTTGGAACAGGAATTGTGACACACGGACAGGATGTTGGAACAGGAATTGTGACATTCAGACAGGATGTTGGAACAGGAATTGTGACATTCAGACAGGATATTGGAACAGTAATTGTGACATTCAGACTGGATATTGGAACAGGAATTGTGACACATGGACAGGATGTTGGAACAGGAATTGTGACATTCAGGCAGGATGTTGGAAAAGGAATTGTGACATTCAGACAGGATATTGGAACAGAAATTGTGACGTTCAGACGGGATATTGGAACAGGAATTGTGACATTCAGACAGGATGTTGGAACAGGAATTGTGACATTCAGACGGGATATTGGAACAGGAATTGTGACATTCAGACAGGATATTGGAAAAGCAATTGTGACATTCAGACTGGATGTTGGAACAGGAATTGTGACATTCAGACAGGATATTGGAACAGGAATTGTGACATTCAGACAGGATGTTGGAACAGGAATTGTGACATTCAGACAGGACGTTGGAACAGGAATTGTGACACACGGGTTGGATGTTGGAACAGGAATTGTGACATTCAGATGGGATATTGGAACAGGAATTTTGACATTCAGACGGGATATTGGAACAGGAATTGTGACACATGGACAGGATGTTGGAAAAGCAATTGTGACATTCAGACTGGATGTAGGAACAGGAATTGTGACTTTCAGACGGGATATTGGATCAGGAATTGTGACACATGGACAGGATGTTGGAACAGGAATTGTGAAATTAGGATGGGATGTTGGAACAGGAATTGTGACACACGGACAGAATGTTGGAACAGGAATTGTGACATTCAGACTGGATGTTGGAACAGGAATTGTGACATTCAGACAGGATATTGGAACAGGAATTGTGACATTCAGACAGGATATTGGAACAGGAATTGTGACACATGGACAGGATGTTGGAACAGGAATTGTGACATTCAGGCAGGATGTTGGAACAGGAATTGTGACATTCAGACAGGATATTGGAACAGAAATTGTGACGTTCAGACGGGATATTGGAACAGGAATTGTGACATTCAGACAGGATGTTGGAACAGGAATTGTAACATTCAGACGGGATATTGGAACAGGAATTGTGACATTCAGACAGGATATTGGAAAAGCAATTGTGACATTCAGACTGGATGTTGGAACAGGAATTGTGACATTCAGACAGGATGTTGGAACAGGAATTGTGACATTCAGACAGGATGTTGGAACAAGAATTGTGACACACGGGTGGGATGTTGGAACAGGAATTGTGACATTCAGACGGGATATTGGAACAGGAATTGTGACATTCAGACAGGATGTTGGAACAGGAATTGTGACATTCAGACAGGATGTTGGAACAGGAATTGTGACACACGGGTGGGATGTTGGAACAGGAATTGTGACATTCAGATGTGTTATTGGAACAGGAATTGTGACATTCAGACGGGATATTGGAACAGGAATTGTGACACATGGACAGGATGTTGGAACAGCAATTGTGACATTCAGACTGGATGTAGGAACAGGAATTGTGACTTTCAGACGGGATATTGGAACAGGAATTGTGACACATGGACAGGATGTTGGAACAGGAATTGTGACATTAGGATGGGATGTTGGAACAGGAATTGTGACACACGAACAGGATGTTGGAACAGGAATTGTGACACACGGGTGGGATGTTGGAACAGGAATTGTGACATTCAGACTGGACGTTGGAACAGGAATTGTGACATTCAGACTGGATGTGGAACAGGAATTGTGACATTCGGATGGGATGTTGGAACAGGAATTGTGACACATGGACGGGATGTTAGAACAGGAATTGTGACACACAGACGGGACTTTGGAACAGGAATTGTGACATTCGGTTGGGATGTTGGAACAGGAATTGTGACATTCAGACTGGATGCAGGACCAGGAATTGTGACATTCAGACTGGACGTTGGAACAGGAATTGTGACTTTCGGGTGGGATATTGGAACAGGAATTGTGACATTCGGCTGGGATGTTGGAACCGGAATTGTGACACCCGGACAGGATGTTGGAACAGGAATTGTGACACACGGACAGGATGTTGGAACAGGAATTGTGACATTCAGACTGGATGTTGGAACAGGAATTGTGACACCCGGACAGGATGTTGGAACAGGAATTGTGACACACGGACAGGTTGTTGGAACAGGAATTGTGACATTCAGACAGGATGTTGGAACAGGAATTGTGACACCTGGACACGATGTTGGAACAGATATTGTGACACACAGACAGGATGTTGGAACAGGAATTGTGACATTCTGACTGGATGTTGGAACCGGAATTGTGACATTCAGACGGGATATTGCAACAGGAATTGTGACATTCAGACAGGATATTGGAAAAGGAATTGTGACATTCAGACAGGATGTTGGAACAGGAATTGTGACATTCAGACAGGATGTTGGAACAAGAATTGTGACACACGGGTGGGATGTTGGAACAGGAATTGTGACATTCAGACGGTACATTGGAACAGGAATTGTGACATTCAGACCGGATGTTGGAACAGGAATTGTGACATTCAGACGGGATATTGGAACAGGAATTGTGACATTCAGACGGGATATTGGAACAGGAATTGTGACACATGGACAGGATGTTGGAACAGGAATTGTGACATTCAGACTGGATGTAGGAACAGGAATTGTGACATTCAGACGGGATATTGGATCAGGAATTGTGACACATGGACAGGATGTTGGAACAGGAATTGTGACATTAGGATGGGATGTTGGAACAGGAATTGTGACACACGGACAGGATGTTGGAACAGGAATTGTGACATTCAGACAGGATGTTGGAACAGGAATTGTGACATTCAGACAGGATATTGGAACAGTAATTGTGACATTCAGACTGGATATTGGAACAGGAATTGTGACACATGGACAGGATGTTGGAACAGGAATTGTGACATTCAGGCAGGATGTTGGAACAGGAATTGTGACATTCAGACAGGATATTGGAACAGAAATTGCGACGTTCAGACGGGATATTGGAACAGGAATTGTGACATTCAGACGGGATATTGGAACAGGAATTGTGACATTCAGACAGGATATTGGAAAAGCAATTGTGACATTCAGACTGGATGTTGGAACAGGAATTGTGACATTCAGACAGGATATTGGAACAGGAATTGTGACATTCAGACAGGATGTTGGAACAGGAATTGTGACATTCAGACAGGACGTTGGAACAGGAATTGTGACACACGGGTTGGATGTTGGAACAGGAATTGTGACATTCAGATGGGATATTGGAACAGGAATTTTGACACATGGACAGGATGTTGGAAAAGCAATTGTGACATTCAGACTGGATGTAGGAACAGGAATTGTGACTTTCAGACGGGATATTGGAACAGGAATTGTGACACATGGACAGGATGTTGGAACAGGAATTGTGACATTAGGATGGGATGTTGGAACAGGAATTGTGACACACGAACAGGATGTTGGAACAGGAATTGAGACACACGGGTGGGATGTTGGAACAGGAATTGTGACATTCAGACTGGACGTTGGAACAGGAATTGTAACATTCAGACTGGATGTGGAACAGAAATTGTGACATTCGGATGGGATGTTGGAACAGGAATTGTGACACATGGACGGGATGTTAGACCAGGAATTGTGACACACAGACGGGACTTTGGAACAGGAATTGTGACATTCGGTTGGGATGTTGGAACAGGAATTGTGACATTCAGACTGGACGTTGGAACAGGAATTGTGACTTTCAGGTGGGATATTGGAACAGGAATTGTGACATTCGGCTGGGATGTTGGAACCGGAATTGTGACACCAGGACAGGATGTTGGAACAGGAATTGTGACACACGGACATGATGTTGGAACAGGAATTGTTACATTCAGACTGGATGTTGGAACAGGAATTGTGACACCCGGACAGGATGTTGGAACAGGAATTGTGACACACGGACAGGTTGTTGGAACAGGAATTGTGACATTCAGACAGGATGTTGGGACAGGAATTGTGACACCTGGACACGATGTTGGATCAGATATTGTGACACACAGACAGGATGTTGGAACAGGAATTGTGACATTCTGACTGGATGTTGGAACAGGAATTGTGACACACGGACAAGATATTGGAACAGGAATTGTCACATTCAGACAGGATGTTGGAACCGGAATTGTGACATTCAGACGGGATATTGGAACAGGAATTGTGACATTCAGACAGGATATTGGAAAAGGAATTGTGACATTCAGACAGGATGTTGGAACAGGAATTGTGACATTCAGACAGGATGTTGGAACAAGAATTGTGACATTCAGACTGGATGTGGAACAGGAATTGTGACATTCGGATGGGATGTTGGAACAGGAATTGTGACACATGGACGGGATGTTAGAACAGGAATTGTGACACACAGACGGGACTTTGGAACAGGAATTGTGACATTTGGTTGGGATGTTGGAATAGGAATTGTGACATTCAGACTGGATGCAGGACCAGGAATTGTGACATTCAGACTGGACGTTGGAACAGGAATTGTGACTTTCGGGTGGGATATTGGAACAGGAATTGTGACATTCGGCTGGGATGTTGGAACCGGAATTGTGACACCCGGACAGGATGTTGGAACAGGAATTGTGACACACGGACAGGATGTTGGAACAGGAATTGTGACATTCAGACTGGATGTTGGAACAGGAATTGTGACACCCGGACAGGATGTTGGAACAGGAATTGTGACACACGGACAGGTTGTTGGAACAGGAATTGTGACATTCAGACAGGATGTTGGAACAGGAATTGTGACACCTGGACACGATGTTGGAACAGATATTGTGACACACAGACAGGATGTTGGAACAGGAATTGTGACATTCTGACTGGATGTTGGAACAGGAATTGTGACACACGGACAAGATATTGGAACAGGAATTGTCACATTCAGACAGGATGTTGGAACCGGAATTGTGACATTCAGACGGGATATTGCAACAGGAATTGTGACATTCAGACAGGATATTGGAAAAGGAATTGTGACATTCAGACAGGATGTTGGAACAGGAATTGTGACATTCAGACAGGATGTTGGAACAAGAATTGTGACACACGGGTGGGATGTTGGAACAGGAATTGTGACATTCAGACGGTACATTGGAACAGGAATTGTGACATTCAGACCGGATGTTGGAACAGGAATTGTGACATTCAGACGGGATATTGGAACAGGAATTGTGACATTCAGACGGGATATTGGAACAGGAATTGTGACACATGGACAGGATGTTGGAACAGGAATTGTGACATTCAGACTGGATGTAGGAACAGGAATTGTGACATTCAGACGGGATATTGGATCAGGAATTGTGACACATGGACAGGATGTTGGAACAGGAATTGTGACATTAGGATGGGATGTTGGAACAGGAATTGTGACACACGGACAGGATGTTGGAACAGGAATTGTGACATTCAGACAGGATGTTGGAACAGGAATTGTGACATTCAGACAGGATATTGGAACAGTAATTGTGACATTCAGACTGGATATTGGAACAGGAATTGTGACACATGGACAGGATGTTGGAACAGGAATTGTGACATTCAGGCAGGATGTTGGAAAAGGAATTGTGACATTCAGACAGGATATTGGAACAGAAATTGTGACGTTCAGACGGGATATTGGAACAGGAATTGTGACATTCAGACAGGATGTTGGAACAGGAATTGTGACATTCAGACGGGATATTGGAACAGGAATTGTGACATTCAGACAGGATATTGGAAAAGCAATTGTGACATTCAGACTGGATGTTGGAACAGGAATTGTGACATTCAGACAGGATATTGGAACAGGAATTGTGACATTCAGACAGGATGTTGGAACAGGAATTGTGACATTCAGACAGGACGTTGGAACAGGAATTGTGACACACGGGTTGGATGTTGGAACAGGAATTGTGACATTCAGATGGGATATTGGAACAGGAATTTTGACATTCAGACGGGATATTGGAACAGGAATTGTGACACATGGACAGGATGTTGGAAAAGCAATTGTGACATTCAGACTGGATGTAGGAACAGGAATTGTGACTTTCAGACGGGATATTGGATCAGGAATTGTGACACATGGACAGGATGTTGGAACAGGAATTGTGAAATTAGGATGGGATGTTGGAACAGGAATTGTGACACACGGACAGAATGTTGGAACAGGAATTGTGACATTCAGACTGGATGTTGGAACAGGAATTGTGACATTCAGACAGGATATTGGAACAGGAATTGTGACATTCAGACAGGATATTGGAACAGGAATTGTGACACATGGACAGGATGTTGGAACAGGAATTGTGACATTCAGGCAGGATGTTGGAACAGGAATTGTGACATTCAGACAGGATATTGGAACAGAAATTGTGACGTTCAGACGGGATATTGGAACAGGAATTGTGACATTCAGACAGGATGTTGGAACAGGAATTGTAACATTCAGACGGGATATTGGAACAGGAATTGTGACATTCAGACAGGATATTGGAAAAGCAATTGTGACATTCAGACTGGATGTTGGAACAGGAATTGTGACATTCAGACAGGATGTTGGAACAGGAATTGTGACATTCAGACAGGATGTTGGAACAAGAATTGTGACACACGGGTGGGATGTTGGAACAGGAATTGTGACATTCAGACGGGATATTGGAACAGGAATTGTGACATTGAGACAGGATGTTGGAACAGGAATTGTGACATTCAGACAGGATGTTGGAACAGGAATTGTGACACACGGGTGGGATGTTGGAACAGGAATTGTGACATTCAGATGTGTTATTGGAACAGGAATTGTGACATTCAGACGGGATATTGGAACAGGAATTGTGACACATGGACAGGATGTTGGAACAGCAATTGTGACATTCAGACTGGATGTAGGAACAGGAATTGTGACTTTCAGACGGGATATTGGAACAGGAATTGTGACACATGGACAGGATGTTGGAACAGGAATTGTGACATTAGGATGGGATGTTGGAACAGGAATTGTGACACACGAACAGGATGTTGGAACAGGAATTGTGACACACGGGTCTGATGTTGGAACAGGAATTGTGACATTCAGACTGGACGTTGGAACAGGAATTGTGACATTCAGACTGGATGTGGAACAGGAATTGTGACATTCGGATGGGATGTTGGAACAGGAATTGTGACACATGGACGGGATGTTAGAACAGGAATTGTGACACACAGACGGGACTTTGGAACAGGAATTGTGACATTTGGTTGGGATGTTGGAACAGGAATTGTGACATTCAGACTGGATGCAGGACCAGGAATTGTGACATTCAGACTGGACGTTGGAACAGGAATTGTGACTTTCGGGTGGGATATTGGAACAGGAATTGTGACATTCGGCTGGGATGTTGGAACCGGAATTGTGACACCCGGACAGGATGTTGGAACAGGAATTGTGACACACGGACAGGATGTTGGAACAGGAATTGTGACATTCAGACTGGATGTTGGAACAGGAATTGTGACACCCGGACAGGATGTTGGAACAGGAATTGTGACACACGGACAGGTTGTTGGAACAGGAATTGTGACATTCAGACAGGATGTTGGAACAGGAATTGTGACACCTGGACACGATGTTGGAACAGATATTGTGACACACAGACAGGATGTTGGAACAGGAATTGTGACATTCTGACTGGATGTTGGAACAGGAATTGTGACACACGGACAAGATATTGGAACAGGAATTGTCACATTCAGACAGGATGTTGGAACCGGAATTGTGACATTCAGACGGGATATTGCAACAGGAATTGTGACATTCAGACAGGATATTGGAAAAGGAATTGTGACATTCAGACAGGATGTTGGAACAGGAATTGTGACATTCAGACAGGATGTTGGAACAAGAATTGTGACACACGGGTGGGATGTTGGAACAGGAATTGTGACATTCAGACGGTACATTGGAACAGGAATTGTGACATTCAGACCGGATGTTGGAACAGGAATTGTGACATTCAGACGGGATATTGGAACAGGAATTGTGACACATGGACAGGATGTTGGAACAGGAATTGTGACATTCAGACTGGATGTAGGAACAGGAATTGTGACATTCAGACGGGATATTGGATCAGGAATTGTGACACATGGACAGGATGTTGGAACAGGAATTGTGACATTAGGATGGGATGTTGGAACAGGAATTGTGACACACGGACAGGATGTTGGAACAGGAATTGTGACATTCAGACAGGATGTTGGAACAGGAATTGTGACATTCAGACAGGATATTGGAACAGTAATTGTGACATTCAGACTGGATATTGGAACAGGAATTGTGACACATGGACAGGATGTTGGAACAGGAATTGTGACATTCAGGCAGGATGTTGGAACAGGAATTGTGACATTCAGACAGGATATTGGAACAGAAATTGTGACGTTCAGACGGGATATTGGAACAGGAATTGTGACATTCAGACAGGATATTGGAAAAGCAATTGTGACATTCAGACTGGATGTTGGAACAGGAATTGTGACATTCAGACAGGATATTGGAACAGGAATTGTGACATTCAGACAGGATGTTGGAACAGGAATTGTGACACACGGGTTGGATGTTGGAACAGGAATTGTGACATTCAGATGGGATATTGGAACAGGAATTTTGACATTCAGACGGGATATTGGAACAGGAATTGTGACACATGGACAGGATGTTGGAAAAGCAATTGTGACATTCAGACTGGATGTAGGAACAGGAATTGTGACTTTCAGACGGGATATTGGAACAGGAATTGTGACACATGGACAGGATGTTGGAACAGGAATTGTGACATTAGGATGGGATGTTGGAACAGGAATTGTGACACACGAACAGGATGTTGGAAAAGGAATTGAGACACACGGGTGGGATGTTGGAACAGGAATTGTGACATTCAGACTGGACGTTGGAACAGGAATTGTAACATTCAGACTGGATGTGGAACAGAAATTGTGACATTCGGATGGGATGTTGGAACAGGAATTGTGACACATGGACGGGATGTTAGAACAGGAATTGTGACACACAGACGGGACTTTGGAACAGGAATTGTGACATTCGGTTGGGATGTTGGAACAGGAATTGTGACATTCAGACTGGACGTTGGAACAGGAATTGTGACTTTCAGGTGGGATATTGGAACAGGAATTGTGACATTCGGCTGGGATGTTGGAACCGGAATTGTGACACCAGGACAGGATGTTGGAACAGGAATTGTGACACACGGACATGATGTTGGAACAGGAATTGTTACATTCAGACTGGATGTTGGAACAGGAATTGTGACACCCGGACAGGATGTTGGAACAGGAATTGTGACACACGGACAGGTTGTTGGAACAGGAATTGTGACATTCAGACAGGATGTTGGGACAGGAATTGTGACACCTGGACACGATGTTGGATCAGATATTGTGACACACAGACAGGATGTTGGAACAGGAATTGTGACATTCTGACTGGATGTTGGAACAGGAATTGTGACACACGGACAAGATATTGGAACAGGAATTGTCACATTCAGACAGGATGTTGGAACCGGAATTGTGACATTCAGACGGGATATTGGAACAGGAATTGTGACATTCAGACAGGATATTGGAAAAGGAATTGTGACATTCAGACAGGATGTTGGAACAGGAATTGTGACATTCAGACAGGATGTTGGAACAAGAATTGTGACATTCAGACTGGATGTGGAACAGGAATTGTGACATTCAGATGGGATGTTGGAACAGGAATTGTGACACATGGACGGGATGTTAGAACAGGAATTGTGACACACAGACGGGACTTTGGAACAGGAATTGTGACATTTGGTTGGGATGTTGGAATAGGAATTGTGACATTCAGACTGGATGCAGGACCAGGAATTGTGACACTCAGACTGGACGTTGGAACAGGAATTGTGACTTTCGGGTGGGATATTGGAACAGGAATTGTGACATTCGGCTGGGATGTTGGAACCGGAATTGTGACACCCGGACAGGATGTTGGAACAGGAATTGTGACACACGGACAGGATGTTGGAACAGGAATTGTGACATTCAGACTGGATGTTGGAACAGGAATTGTGACACCCGGACAGGATGTTGGAACAGGAATTGTGACACACGGACAGGTTGTTGGAACAGGAATTATGACATTCAGACAGGATGTTGGAACAGGAATTGTGACACCTGGACACGATGTTGGAACAGATATTGTGACACACAGACAGGATGTTGGAACAGGAATTGTGACATTCTGACTGGATGTTGGAACAGGAATTGTGACACACGGACAAGATATTGGAACAGGAATTGTCACATTCAGACAGGATGTTGGAACCGGAATTGTGACATTCAGACGGGATATTGCAACAGGAATTGTGACATTCAGACAGGATATTGGAAAAGGAATTGTGACATTCAGACAGGATGTTGGAACAGGAATTGTGACATTCAGACAGGATGTTGGAACAAGAATTGTGACACACGGGTGGGATGTTGGAACAGGAATTGTGACATTCAGACGGTACATTGGAACAGGAATTGTGACATTCAGACCGGATGTTGGAACAGGAATTGTGACATTCAGACGGGATATTGGAACAGGAATTGTGACATTCAGACGGGATATTGGAACAGGAATTGTGACACATGGACAGGATGTTGGAACAGGAATTGTGACATTCAGACTGGATGTAGGAACAGGAATTGTGACATTCAGACGGGATATTGGATCAGGAATTGTGGCACATGGACAGGATGTTGGAACAGGAATTGTGACATTAGGATGGGATGTTGGAACAGGAATTGTGACACACGGACAGGATGTTGGAACAGGAATTGTGACATTCAGACAGGATGTTGGAACAGGAATTGTGACATTCAGACAGGATATTGGAACAGTAATTGTAAACATTCAGACTGGATATTGGAACAGGAATTGTGACACATGGACAGGATGTTGGAACAGGAATTGTGACATTCAGGCAGGATGTTGGAAAAGGAATTGTGACATTCAGACAGGATATTGGAACAGAAATTGTGACGTTCAGACGGGATATTGGAACAGTAATTGTGACATTCAGACAGGATGTTGGAACAGGAATTGTGACATTCAGACGGGATATTGGAACAGGAATTGTGACATTCAGACAGGATATTGGAAAAGCAATTGTGACATTCAGACTGGATGTTGGAACAGGAATTGTGACATTCAGACAGGATATTGGAACAGGAATTGTGACATTCAGACAGGATGTTGGAACAGGAATTGTGACATTCAGACAGGACGTTGGAACAGGAATTGTGACACACGGGTTGGATGTTGGAACAGGAATTGTGACATTCAGATGGGATATTGGAACAGGAATTTTGACATTCAGACGGGATATTGGAACAGGAATTGTGACACATGGACAGGATGTTGGAAAAGCAATTGTGACATTCAGACTGGATGTAGGAACAGGAATTGTGACTTTCAGACGGGATATTGGAACAGGAATTGTGACACATGGACAGGATGTTGGAACAGGAATTGTGACATTAGGATGGGATGTTGGAACAGGAATTGTGACACACGAACAGGATGTTGGAACAGGAATTGAGACACACGGGTGGGATGTTGGAACAGGAATTGTGACATTCAGACTGGACGTTGGAACAGGAATTGTAACATTCAGACTGGATGTGGAACAGAAATTGTGACATTCGGATGGGATGTTGGAACAGGAATTGTGACACATGGACGGGATGTTAGAACAGGAATTGTGACACACAGACGGGACTTTGGAACAGGAATTGTGACATTCGGTTGGGATGTTGGAACAGGAATTGTGACATTCAGACTGGACGTTGGAACAGGAATTGTGACTTTCAGGGTGGGATATTGGAACAGGAATTGTGACATTCGGCTGGGATGTTGGAACCGGAATTGTGACACCAGGACAGGATGTTGGAACAGGAATTGTGACACACGGACAGGATGTTGGAACAGGAATTGTTACATTCAGACTGGATGTTGGAACAGGAATTGTGACACCCGGACAGGATGTTGGAACAGGAATTGTGACACACGGACAGGTTGTTGGAACAGGAATTGTGACATTCAGACAGGATGTTGGGACAGGAATTGTGACACCTGGACACGATGTTGGATCAGATATTGTGACACACAGACAGGATGTTGGAACAGGAATTGTGACATTCTGACTGGATGTTGGAACAGGAATTGTGACACACGGACAAGATATTGGAACAGGAATTGTCACATTCAGACAGGATGTTGGAACCGGAATTGTGACATTCAGACGGGATATTGGAACAGGAATTGTGACATTCAGACAGGATGTTGGAACAGGAATTGTAACATTCAGACGGGATATTGGAACAGGAATTGTGACATTCAGACAGGATATTGGAAAAGCAATTGTGACATTCAGACTGGATGTTGGAACAGGAATTGTGACATTCAGACAGGATGTTGGAACAGGAATTGTGACATTCAGACAGGATGTTGGAACAAGAATTGTGACACACGGGTGGGATGTTGGAACAGGAATTGTGACATTCAGACGGGATATTGGAACAGGAATTGTGACATTGAGACAGGATGTTGGAACAGGAATTGTGACATTCAGACAGGATGTTGGAACAGGAATTGTGACACACGGGTGGGATGTTGGAACAGGAATTGTGACATTCAGATGTGTTATTGGAACAGGAATTGTGACATTCAGACGGGATATTGGAACAGGAATTGTGACACATGGACAGGATGTTGGAACAGCAATTGTGACATTCAGACTGGATGTAGGAACAGGAATTGTGACTTTCAGACGGGATATTGGAACAGGAATTGTGACACATGGACAGGATGTTGGAACAGGAATTGTGACATTAGGATGGGATGTTGGAACAGGAATTGTGACACACGAACAGGATGTTGGAACAGGAATTGTGACACACGGGTCTGATGTTGGAACAGGAATTGTGACATTCAGACTGGACGTTGGAACAGGAATTGTGACATTCAGACTGGATGTGGAACAGGAATTGTGACATTCGGATGGGATGTTGGAACAGGAATTGTGACACATGGACGGGATGTTAGAACAGGAATTGTGACACACAGACGGGACTTTGGAACAGGAATTGTGACATTTGGTTGGGATGTTGGAACAGGAATTGTGACATTCAGACTGGATGCAGGACCAGGAATTGTGACATTCAGACTGGACGTTGGAACAGGAATTGTGACTTTCGGGTGGGATATTGGAACAGGAATTGTGACATTCGGCTGGGATGTTGGAACCGGAATTGTGACACCCGGACAGGATGTTGGAACAGGAATTGTGACACACGGACAGGATGTTGGAACAGGAATTGTGACATTCAGACTGGATGTTGGAACAGGAATTGTGACACCCGGACAGGATGTTGGAACAGGAATTGTGACACACGGACAGGTTGTTGGAACAGGAATTGTGACATTCAGACAGGATGTTGGAACAGGAATTGTGACACCTGGACACGATGTTGGAACAGATATTGTGACACACAGACAGGATGTTGGAACAGGAATTGTGACATTCTGACTGGATGTTGGAACAGGAATTGTGACACACGGACAAGATATTGGAACAGGAATTGTCACATTCAGACAGGATGTTGGAACCGGAATTGTGACATTCAGACGGGATATTGCAACAGGAATTGTGACATTCAGACAGGATATTGGAAAAGGAATTGTGACATTCAGACAGGATGTTGGAACAGGAATTGTGACATTCAGACAGGATGTTGGAACAAGAATTGTGACACACGGGTGGGATGTTGGAACAGGAATTGTGACATTCAGACGGTACATTGGAACAGGAATTGTGACATTCAGACCGGATGTTGGAACAGGAATTGTGACATTCAGACGGGATATTGGAACAGGAATTGTGACACATGGACAGGATGTTGGAACAGGAATTGTGACATTCAGACTGGATGTAGGAACAGGAATTGTGACATTCAGACGGGATATTGGATCAGGAATTGTGACACATGGACAGGATGTTGGAACAGGAATTGTGACATTAGGATGGGATGTTGGAACAGGAATTGTGACACACGGACAGGATGTTGGAACAGGAATTGTGACATTCAGACAGGATGTTGGAACAGGAATTGTGACATTCAGACAGGATATTGGAACAGTAATTGTGACATTCAGACTGGATATTGGAACAGGAATTGTGACACATGGACAGGATGTTGGAACAGGAATTGTGACATTCAGGCAGGATGTTGGAACAGGAATTGTGACATTCAGACAGGATATTGGAACAGAAATTGTGACGTTCAGACGGGATATTGGAACAGGAATTGTGACATTCAGACAGGATATTGGAAAAGCAATTGTGACATTCAGACTGGATGTTGGAACAGGAATTGTGACATTCAGACAGGATATTGGAACAGGAATTGTGACATTCAGACAGGATGTTGGAACAGGAATTGTGACACACGGGTTGGATGTTGGAACAGGAATTGTGACATTCAGATGGGATATTGGAACAGGAATTTTGACATTCAGACGGGATATTGGAACAGGAATTGTGACACATGGACAGGATGTTGGAAAAGCAATTGTGACATTCAGACTGGATGTAGGAACAGGAATTGTGACTTTCAGACGGGATATTGGAACAGGAATTGTGACACATGGACAGGATGTTGGAACAGGAATTGTGACATTAGGATGGGATGTTGGAACAGGAATTGTGACACACGAACAGGATGTTGGAAAAGGAATTGAGACACACGGGTGGGATGTTGGAACAGGAATTGTGACATTCAGACTGGACGTTGGAACAGGAATTGTAACATTCAGACTGGATGTGGAACAGAAATTGTGACATTCGGATGGGATGTTGGAACAGGAATTGTGACACATGGACGGGATGTTAGAACAGGAATTGTGACACACAGACGGGACTTTGGAACAGGAATTGTGACATTCGGTTGGGATGTTGGAACAGGAATTGTGACATTCAGACTGGACGTTGGAACAGGAATTGTGACTTTCAGGTGGGATATTGGAACAGGAATTGTGACATTCGGCTGGGATGTTGGAACCGGAATTGTGACACCAGGACAGGATGTTGGAACAGGAATTGTGACACACGGACATGATGTTGGAACAGGAATTGTTACATTCAGACTGGATGTTGGAACAGGAATTGTGACACCCGGACAGGATGTTGGAACAGGAATTGTGACACACGGACAGGTTGTTGGAACAGGAATTGTGACATTCAGACAGGATGTTGGGACAGGAATTGTGACACCTGGACACGATGTTGGATCAGATATTGTGACACACAGACAGGATGTTGGAACAGGAATTGTGACATTCTGACTGGATGTTGGAACAGGAATTGTGACACACGGACAAGATATTGGAACAGGAATTGTCACATTCAGACAGGATGTTGGAACCGGAATTGTGACATTCAGACGGGATATTGGAACAGGAATTGTGACATTCAGACAGGATATTGGAAAAGGAATTGTGACATTCAGACAGGATGTTGGAACAGGAATTGTGACATTCAGACAGGATGTTGGAACAAGAATTGTGACATTCAGACTGGATGTGGAACAGGAATTGTGACATTCAGATGGGATGTTGGAACAGGAATTGTGACACATGGACGGGATGTTAGAACAGGAATTGTGACACACAGACGGGACTTTGGAACAGGAATTGTGACATTTGGTTGGGATGTTGGAATAGGAATTGTGACATTCAGACTGGATGCAGGACCAGGAATTGTGACACTCAGACTGGACGTTGGAACAGGAATTGTGACTTTCGGGTGGGATATTGGAACAGGAATTGTGACATTCGGCTGGGATGTTGGAACCGGAATTGTGACACCCGGACAGGATGTTGGAACAGGAATTGTGACACACGGACAGGATGTTGGAACAGGAATTGTGACATTCAGACTGGATGTTGGAACAGGAATTGTGACACCCGGACAGGATGTTGGAACAGGAATTGTGACACACGGACAGGTTGTTGGAACAGGAATTGTGACATTCAGACAGGATGTTGGAACAGGAATTGTGACACCTGGACACGATGTTGGAACAGATATTGTGACACACAGACAGGATGTTGGAACAGGAATTGTGACATTCTGACTGGATGTTGGAACAGGAATTGTGACACACGGACAAGATATTGGAACAGGAATTGTCACATTCAGACAGGATGTTGGAACCGGAATTGTGACATTCAGACGGGATATTGCAACAGGAATTGTGACATTCAGACAGGATATTGGAAAAGGAATTGTGACATTCAGACAGGATGTTGGAACAGGAATTGTGACATTCAGACAGGATGTTGGAACAAGAATTGTGACACACGGGTGGGATGTTGGAACAGGAATTGTGACATTCAGACGGTACATTGGAACAGGAATTGTGACATTCAGACCGGATGTTGGAACAGGAATTGTGACATTCAGACGGGATATTGGAACAGGAATTGTGACATTCAGACGGGATATTGGAACAGGAATTGTGACACATGGACAGGATGTTGGAACAGGAATTGTGACATTCAGACTGGATGTAGGAACAGGAATTGTGACATTCAGACGGGATATTGGATCAGGAATTGTGGCACATGGACAGGATGTTGGAACAGGAATTGTGACATTAGGATGGGATGTTGGAACAGGAATTGTGACACACGGACAGGATGTTGGAACAGGAATTGTGACATTCAGACAGGATGTTGGAACAGGAATTGTGACATTCAGACAGGATATTGGAACAGTAATTGTAAACATTCAGACTGGATATTGGAACAGGAATTGTGACACATGGACAGGATGTTGGAACAGGAATTGTGACATTCAGGCAGGATGTTGGAAAAGGAATTGTGACATTCAGACAGGATATTGGAACAGAAATTGTGACGTTCAGACGGGATATTGGAACAGTAATTGTGACATTCAGACAGGATGTTGGAACAGGAATTGTGACATTCAGACGGGATATTGGAACAGGAATTGTGACATTCAGACAGGATATTGGAAAAGCAATTGTGACATTCAGACTGGATGTTGGAACAGGAATTGTGACATTCAGACAGGATATTGGAACAGGAATTGTGACATTCAGACAGGATGTTGGAACAGGAATTGTGACATTCAGACAGGACGTTGGAACAGGAATTGTGACACACGGGTTGGATGTTGGAACAGGAATTGTGACATTCAGATGGGATATTGGAACAGGAATTTTGACATTCAGACGGGATATTGGAACAGGAATTGTGACACATGGACAGGATGTTGGAAAAGCAATTGTGACATTCAGACTGGATGTAGGAACAGGAATTGTGACTTTCAGACGGGATATTGGAACAGGAATTGTGACACATGGACAGGATGTTGGAACAGGAATTGTGACATTAGGATGGGATGTTGGAACAGGAATTGTGACACACGAACAGGATGTTGGAACAGGAATTGAGACACACGGGTGGGATGTTGGAACAGGAATTGTGACATTCAGACTGGACGTTGGAACAGGAATTGTAACATTCAGACTGGATGTGGAACAGAAATTGTGACATTCGGATGGGATGTTGGAACAGGAATTGTGACACATGGACGGGATGTTAGAACAGGAATTGTGACACACAGACGGGACTTTGGAACAGGAATTGTGACATTCGGTTGGGATGTTGGAACAGGAATTGTGACATTCAGACTGGACGTTGGAACAGGAATTGTGACTTTCAGGTGGGATATTGGAACAGGAATTGTGACATTCGGCTGGGATGTTGGAACCGGAATTGTGACACCAGGACAGGATGTTGGAACAGGAATTGTGACACACGGACAGGATGTTGGAACAGGAATTGTTACATTCAGACTGGATGTTGGAACAGGAATTGTGACACCCGGACAGGATGTTGGAACAGGAATTGTGACACACGGACAGGTTGTTGGAACAGGAATTGTGACATTCAGACAGGATGTTGGGACAGGAATTGTGACACCTGGACACGATGTTGGATCAGATATTGTGACACACAGACAGGATGTTGGAACAGGAATTGTGACATTCTGACTGGATGTTGGAACAGGAATTGTGACACACGGACAAGATATTGGAACAGGAATTGTCACATTCAGACAGGATGTTGGAACCGGAATTGTGACATTCAGACGGGATATTGGAACAGGAATTGTGACATTCAGACAGGATATTGGAAAAGGAATTGTGACATTCAGACAGGATGTTGGAACAGGAATTGTGACATTCAGACAGGATGTTGGAACAAGAATTGTGACACACGGGTGGGATGTTGGAACAGGAATTGTGACATTCAGACGGTATATTGGAACAGGAATTGTGACATTCAGACCGGATGTTGGAACAGGAATTGTGACATTCAGACAGGATTTTGGAACAGGAATTGGGACACACGGGTGGGATGTGGGAACAGGAATTGTGACATTCAGACGGGATATTGGAACAGGAATTGTGACATTCAGACGGGATATTGGAACAGGAATTGTGACACATGGACAGGATGTTGGAACAGGAATTGTGACATTCAGACTGGATGTAAGAACAGGAATTGTGACATTCAGACGGGATATTGGATCAGGAATTGTGACACATGGACAGGATGTTGGAACAGGAATTGTGAAATTAGGATGGGATGTTGGAACAGGAATTGTGACACACGGACAGGATGTTGGAACAGGAATTGTGACATTCAGACTGGATGTTGGAACAGGAATTGTGACATTCAGACAGGATATTGGAACAGGAATTGTGACATTCAGAAAGGATATTGGAACAGGAATTGTGACACATGGACAGGATGTTGGAACAGGAATTGTGACATTCAGGCAGGATGTTGGAACAGGATTTGTGACACACGGGTCTGATGTTGGAACAGGAATTGTGACATTCAGACTGGACGTTGGAACAGGAATTGTGACATTCAGACTGGATGTGGAACAGGAATTGTGACATTCAGACAGGATGTTGGAACAAGAATTGTGACATTCAGACTGGATGTGGAACAGGAATTGTGACATTCAGATGGGATGTTGGAACAGGAATTGTGACACATGGACGGGATGTTAGAACAGGAATTGTGACACACAGACGGGACTTTGGAACAGGAATTGTGACATTTGGTTGGGATGTTGGAATAGGAATTGTGACATTCAGACTGGATGCAGGACCAGGAATTGTGACACTCAGACTGGACGTTGGAACAGGAATTGTGACTTTCGGGTGGGATATTGGAACAGGAATTGTGACATTCGGCTGGGATGTTGGAACCGGAATTGTGACACCCGGACAGGATGTTGGAACAGGAATTGTGACACACGGACAGGATGTTGGAACAGGAATTGTGACATTCAGACTGGATGTTGGAACAGGAATTGTGACACCCGGACAGGATGTTGGAACAGGAATTGTGACAGACGGACAGGTTGTTGGAACAGGAATTGTGACATTCAGACAGGATGTTGGAACAGGAATTGTGACACCTGGACACGATGTTGGAACAGATATTGTGACACACAGACAGGATGTTGGAACAGGAATTGTGACATTCTGACTGGATGTTGGAACAGGAATTGTGACACACGGACAAGATATTGGAACAGGAATTGTCACATTCAGACAGGATGTTGGAACCGGAATTGTGACATTCAGACGGGATATTGCAACAGGAATTGTGACATTCAGACAGGATATTGGAAAAGGAATTGTGACATTCAGACAGGATGTTGGAACAGGAATTGTGACATTCAGACAGGATGTTGGAACAAGAATTGTGACACACGGGTGGGATGTTGGAACAGGAATTGTGACATTCAGACGGTACATTGGAACAGGAATTGTGACATTCAGACCGGATGTTGGAACAGGAATTGTGACATTCAGACGGGATATTGGAACAGGAATTGTGACATTCAGACGGGATATTGGAACAGGAATTGTGACACATGGACAGGATGTTGGAACAGGAATTGTGACATTCAGACTGGATGTAGGAACAGGAATTGTGACATTCAGACGGGATATTGGATCAGGAATTGTGGCACATGGACAGGATGTTGGAACAGGAATTGTGACATTAGGATGGGATGTTGGAACAGGAATTGTGACACACGGACAGGATGTTGGAACAGGAATTGTGACATTCAGACAGGATGTTGGAACAGGAATTGTGACATTCAGACAGGATATTGGAACAGTAATTGTAACATTCAGACTGGATATTGGAACAGGAATTGTGACACATGGACAGGATGTTGGAACAGGAATTGTGACATTCAGGCAGGATGTTGGAAAAGGAATTGTGACATTCAGACAGGATATTGGAACAGAAATTGTGACGTTCAGACGGGATATTGGAACAGTAATTGTGACATTCAGACAGGATGTTGGAACAGGAATTGTGACATTCAGACGGGATATTGGAACAGGAATTGTGACATTCAGACAGGATATTGGAAAAGCAATTGTGACATTCAGACTGGATGTTGGAACAGGAATTGTGACATTCAGACAGGATATTGGAACAGGAATTGTGACATTCAGACAGGATGTTGGAACAGGAATTGTGACATTCAGACAGGACGTTGGAACAGGAATTGTGACACACGGGTTGGATGTTGGAACAGGAATTGTGACATTCAGATGGGATATTGGAACAGGAATTTTGACATTCAGACGGGATATTGGAACAGGAATTGTGACACATGGACAGGATGTTGGAAAAGCAATTGTGACATTCAGACTGGATGTAGGAACAGGAATTGTGACTTTCAGACGGGATATTGGAACAGGAATTGTGACACATGGACAGGATGTTGGAACAGGAATTGTGACATTAGGATGGGATGTTGGAACAGGAATTGTGACACACGAACAGGATGTTGGAACAGGAATTGAGACACACGGGTGGGATGTTGGAACAGGAATTGTGACATTCAGACTGGACGTTGGAACAGGAATTGTAACATTCAGACTGGATGTGGAACAGAAATTGTGACATTCGGATGGGATGTTGGAACAGGAATTGTGACACATGGACGGGATGTTAGAACAGGAATTGTGACACACAGACGGGACTTTGGAACAGGAATTGTGACATTCGGTTGGGATGTTGGAACAGGAATTGTGACATTCAGACTGGACGTTGGAACAGGAATTGTGACTTTCAGGTGGGATATTGGAACAGGAATTGTGACATTCGGCTGGGATGTTGGAACCGGAATTGTGACACCAGGACAGGATGTTGGAACAGGAATTGTGACACACGGACAGGATGTTGGAACAGGAATTGTTACATTCAGACTGGATGTTGGAACAGGAATTGTGACACCCGGACAGGATGTTGGAACAGGAATTGTGACACACGGACAGGTTGTTGGAACAGGAATTGTGACATTCAGACAGGATGTTGGGACAGGAATTGTGACACCTGGACACGATGTTGGATCAGATATTGTGACACACAGACAGGATGTTGGAACAGGAATTGTGACATTCTGACTGGATGTTGGAACAGGAATTGTGACACACGGACAAGATATTGGAACAGGAATTGTCACATTCAGACAGGATGTTGGAACCGGAATTGTGACATTCAGACGGGATATTGGAACAGGAATTGTGACATTCAGACAGGATATTGGAAAAGGAATTGTGACATTCAGACAGGATGTTGGAACAGGAATTGTGACATTCAGACAGGATGTTGGAACAAGAATTGTGACACACGGGTGGGATGTTGGAACAGGAATTGTGACATTCAGACGGTATATTGGAACAGGAATTGTGACATTCAGACCGGATGTTGGAACAGGAATTGTGACATTCAGACAGGATTTTGGAACAGGAATTGGGACACACGGGTGGGATGTGGGAACAGGAATTGTGACATTCAGACGGGATATTGGAACAGGAATTGTGACATTCAGACGGGATATTGGAACAGGAATTGTGACACATGGACAGGATGTTGGAACAGGAATTGTGACATTCAGACTGGATGTAAGAACAGGAATTGTGACATTCAGACGGGATATTGGATCAGGAATTGTGACACATGGACAGGATGTTGGAACAGGAATTGTGAAATTAGGATGGGATGTTGGAACAGGAATTGTGACACACGGACAGGATGTTGGAACAGGAATTGTGACATTCAGACTGGATGTTGGAACAGGAATTGTGACATTCAGACAGGATATTGGAACAGGAATTGTGACATTCAGAAAGGATATTGGAACAGGAATTGTGACACATGGACAGGATGTTGGAACAGGAATTGTGACATTCAGGCAGGATGTTGGAACAGGATTTGTGACACACGGGTCTGATGTTGGAACAGGAATTGTGACATTCAGACTGGACGTTGGAACAGGAATTGTGACATTCAGACTGGATGTGGAACAGGAATTGTGACATTCAGACTGGATGTGGAACAGGAATTATGACATTCAGACAGGATATTGGAACAGGAATTGTGACATTCAGACAGGATATTGGAACAGGAATTGT
Organism: Carcharodon carcharias; assembly: GCF_017639515.1. Classification (NCBI taxonomy): domain Eukaryota; kingdom Metazoa; phylum Chordata; class Chondrichthyes; order Lamniformes; family Lamnidae; genus Carcharodon; species Carcharodon carcharias. The sequence continues at coordinate 104,729,079 of NC_054484.1, read as the reverse complement.
GACACATGGACAGGATGTTGGAACAGGAATTGTGACATTCAGGCAGGATGTTGGAACAGGAATTGTGACACACGGGTCTGATGTTGGAACAGGAATTGTGACATTCAGACTGGACGTTGGAACAGGAATTGTGACATTCAGACTGGATGTGGAACAGGAATTGTGACATTCAGATGGGATGTTGGAACAGGAATTGTGACACATGGACGGGATGTTAGAACAGGAATTGTGACACACAGACGGGACTTTGGAACAGGAATTGTGACATTTGGTTGGGATGTTGGAATAGGAATTGTGACATTCAGACTGGATGCAGGACCAGGAATTGTGACATTCAGACTGGACGTTGGAACAGGAATTGTGACTTTCGGTTGGGATATTGGAACAGGAATTGTGACATTCGGCTGGGATGTTGGAACCGGAATTGTGACACCCGGACAGGATGTTGGAACAGGAATTGTGACACACGGACAGGATGTTGGAACAGGAATTGTGACATTCAGACTGGATGTTGGAACAGGAATTGTGACACACGGACAGGTTGTTGGAACAGGAATTGTGACACACAGACAGGATGTTGGAACAGGAATTGTGACACCTGGACACGATGTTGGAACAGATATTGTGACACACAGACAGGATGTTGGAACAGGAATTGTGACATTCTGACTGGATGTTGGAACCGGAATTGTGACATTCAGACGGGATATTGGAACAGGAATTGTGACATTCAGACAGGATATTGGAAAAGGAATTGTGACATTCAGACAGGATGTTGGAACAGGAATTGTGACATTCAGACAGGAGGTTGGAACAAGAATTGTGACACACGGGTGGGATGTTGGAACAGGAATTGTGACATTCAGACGGTACATTGGAACAGGAATTGTGACATTCAGACCGGATGTTGGAACAGGAATTGTGACATTCAGACGGGATATTGGAACAGGAATTGTGACATTCAGACTGGATGTAGGAACAGGAATTGTGACATTCAGACGGGATATTGGATCAGGAATTGTGACACATGGACAGGATGTTGGAACAGGAATTGTGACATTAGGATGGGATGTTGGAACAGGAATTGTGACACACGGACAGGATGTTGGAACAGGAATTGTGACATTCAGACAGGATGTTGGAACAGGAATTGTGACATTCAGACAGGATATTGGAACAGTAATTGTGACATTCAGACTGGATATTGGAACAGGAATTGTGACACATGGACAGGATGTTGGAACAAGAATTGTGACATTCAGGCAGGATGTTGGAACAGGAATTGTGACATTCAGACAGGATATTGGAACAGAAATTGTGACGTTCAGACGGGATATTGGAACAGGAATTGTGACATTCAGACAGGATGTTGGAACAGGAATTGTGACATTCTGACGGGATATTGGAACAGGAATTGTGACATTCAGACAGGATATTGGAAAAGCAATTGTGACATTCAGACTGGATGTTGGAACAGGAATTGTGACATTCAGACAGGATATTGGAACAGGAATTGTGACATTCAGACAGGATGTTGGAACAGGAATTGTGACATTCAGACAGGACGTTGGAACAGGAATTGTGACACACGGGTTGGATGTTGGAACAGGAATTGTGACATTCAGATGGGATATTGGAACAGGAATTTTGACATTCAGACGGGATATTGGAACAGGAATTGTGACACATGGACAGGATGTTGGAAAAGCAATTGTGACATTCAGACTGGATGTAGGAACAGGAATTGTGACTTTCAGACGGGATATTGGAACAGGAATTGTGACACATGGACAGGATGTTGGAACAGGAATTGTGACATTAGGATGGGATGTTGGAACAGGAATTGTGACACACGAACAGGATGTTGGAACAGGAATTGAGACACACGGGTGGGATGTTGGAACAGGAATTGTGACATTCAGACTGGACGTTGGAACAGGAATTGTAACATTCAGACTGGATGTGGAACAGAAATTGTGACATTCGGATGGGATGTTGGAACAGGAATTGTGACACATGGGCGGGATGTTAGAACAGGAATTGTGACACACAGACGGGACTTTGGAACAGGAATTGTGACATTCGGTTGGGATGTTGGAACAGGAATTGTGACATTCAGACTGGACGTTGGAACAGGAATTGTGACTTTCAGGTGGGATATTGGAACAGGAATTGTGACATTCGGCTGGGATGTTGGAACCGGAATTGTGACACCAGGACAGGATGTTGGAACAGGAATTGTGACACACGGACAGGATGTTGGAACAGGAATTGTTACATTCAGACTGGATGTTGGAACAGGAATTGTGACACCCGGACAGGATGTTGGAACAGGAATTGTGACACACGGACAGGTTGTTGGAACAGGAATTGTGACATTCAGACAGGATGTTGGGACAGGAATTGTGACACCTGGACACGATGTTGGATCAGATATTGTGACACACAGACAGGATGTTGGAACAGGAATTGTGACATTCTGACTGGATGTTGGAACAGGAATTGTGACACACGGACAAGATATTGGAACAGGAATTGTCACATTCAGACAGGATGTTGGAACCGGAATTGTGACATTCAGACGGGATATTGGAACAGGAATTGTGACATTCAGACAGGATATTGGAAAAGGAATTGTGACATTCAGACAGGATGTTGGAACAGGAATTGTGACATTCAGACAGGATGTTGGAACAAGAATTGTGACACACGGGTGGGATGTTGGAACAGGAATTGTGACATTCAGACGGTATATTGGAACAGGAATTGTGACATTCAGACCGGATGTTGGAACAGGAATTGTGACATTCAGACAGGATTTTGGAACAGGAATTGGGACACACGGGTGGGATGTGGGAAGAGGAATTGTGACATTCAGACGGGATATTGGAACAGGAATTGTGACATTCAGACGGGATATTGGAACAGGAATTGTGACACATGGACAGGATGTTGGAACAGGAATTGTGACATTCAGACTGGATGTAAGAACAGGAATTGTGACATTCAGACGGGATATTGGATCAGGAATTGTGACACATGGACAGGATGTTGGAACAGGAATTGTGAAATTAGGATGGGATGTTGGAACAGGAATTGTGACACACGGACAGGATATTGGAACAGGAATTGTGACATTCAGACAGGATATTGGAACAGGAATTGTGACACATGGACAGGATGTTGGAACAGGAATTGTGACATTCAGGCAGGATGTTGGAACAGGAATTGTGACATTCAGACGGATATTGGAACAGAAATTGTGACGTTCAGACGGGATATTGGAACAGGAATTGTGACATTCAGACAGGATGTTGGAACAGGAATTGTAACATTCAGACGGGATATTGGAACAGGAATTGTGACATTCAGACTGGATGTGGAACAGGAATTGTGACATTCGGATGGGATGTTGGAACAGGAATTGTGACACATGGACGGGATGTTAGAACAGGAATTGTGACACACAGACGGGACTTTGGAACAGGAATTGTGACATTTGGTTGGGATGTTGGAATAGGAATTGTGACATTCAGACTGGATGTTGGAACAGGAATTGTGACACACGGACAGGATGTTGGAACAGGAATTGTGACATTCAGACTGGATGTTGGAACAGGAATTGTGACACCCGGACAGGATGTTGGAACAGGAATTGTGACACACGGACAGGTTGTTGGAACAGGAATTGTGACATTCAGACAGGATGTTGGAACAGGAATTGTGACACCTGGACACGATGTTGGAACAGATATTGTGACACACAGACAGGATGTTAAAACAGGAATTGTGACATTCTGACTGGATGTTGGAACAGGAATTGTGACACACGGACAAGATATTGGAACAGGAATTGTCACATTCAGACAGGATGTTGGAATCGGAATTGTGACATTCAGACGGGATATTGCAACAGGAATTGTGACATTCAGACAGGATATTGGAAAAGGAATTGTGACATTCAGACAGGATGTTGGAACAGGAATTGTGACATTCAGACAGGATGTTGGAACAAGAATTGTGACACACGGGTGGGATGTTGGAACAGGAATTGTGACATTCAGACGGTACATTGGAACAGGAATTGTGACATTCAGACCGGATGTTGGAACAGGAATTGTGACATTCAGACGGGATGTTGGAACAGGAATTGTGACATTCAGACGGGATATTGGAACAGGAATTGTGACACATGGACAGGATGTTGGAACAGGAATTGTGACATTCAGACTGGATGTAGGAACAGGAATTGTGACATTCAGACGGGATATTGGATCAGGAATTGTGACACATGGACAGGATGTTGGAACAGGAATTGTGACATTAGGATGGGATGTTGGAACAGGAATTGTGACACACGGACAGGATGTTGGAACAGGAATTGTGACATTAGGATGGGATGTTGGAACAGGAATTGTGACACACGAACAGGATGTTGGAACAGGAATTGTGACACACAGGTCTGATGTTGGAACAGGAATTGTGACATTCAGACTGGACGTTGGAACAGGAATTGTGACATTCAGACTGGATGTGGAACAGGAATTGTGACATTCGGATGGGATGTTGGAACAGGAATTGTGACACATGGACAGGATGTTGGAACAGGAATTGTGACATTAGGATGGGATGTTGGAACAGGAATTGTGACACACGAACAGGATGTTGGAACAGGAATTGTGACACACGGGTCTGATGTTGGAACAGGAATTGTGACATTCAGACTGGACGTTGGAACAGGAATTGTGACATTCAGACTGGATGTGGAACAGGAATTGTGACATTCGGATGGGATGTTGGAACAGGAATTGTGACACATGGACGGGATGTTAGAACAGGAATTGTGACACACAGACGGGACTTTGGAACAGGAATTGTGACATTTGGTTGGGATGTTGGAATAGGAATTGTGACATTCAGACTGGATGCAGGACCAGGAATTGTGACATTCAGACTGGACGTTGGAACAGGAATTGTGACTTTCGGGTGGGATATTGGAACAGGAATTGTGACATTCGGCTGGGATGTTGGAACCGGAATTGTGACACCCGGACAGGATGTTGGAACAGGAATTGTGACACACGGACAGGATGTTGGAACAGGAATTGTGACATTCAGACTGGATGTTGGAACAGGAATTGTGACACCCGGACAGGATGTTGGAACAGGAATTGTGACATTCAGACAGGATGTTGGAACAGGAATTGTGACACCTGGACACGATGTTGGAACAGATATTGTGACACACAGACAGGATGTTGGAACAGGAATTGTGACATTCTGACTGGATGTTGGAACAGGAATTGTGACACACGGACAAGATATTGGAACAGCAATTGTCACATTCAAACATGATGTTGGAACCGAAATTTTGACATTAGGATGGAATGTTGGAACAGGAATTGTGACATTCAGACTGGACGTTGGAACAGGAATTGTGACATTCAGACTGGATGTGGAACAGGAATTGTGACATTCGGATGGGATGTTGGAACAGGAATTGTGACACATGGACGGGATGTTAGAACAGGAATTGTGACATTCAGACTGGATGTTGGAACAGGAATTGTGACACCCGGACAGGATGTTGGAACAGGAATTGTGACATTCAGTCTGGATGTTGGAACAGGAATTGTGACACCCGGACAGGATGTTGGAACAGGAATTGTGACACACGGACAGGTTGTTGGAATAGGAATTGTGACATTCAGACAGGATGTTGGAACAGGAATTGTGACACCTGGACACGATGTTGGAACAGATATTGTGACACACAGACAGGATGTTGGAACAGGAATTGTGACATTCTGACTGGATGTTGGAACAGGAATTGTGACACACGGACAAGATATTGGAACAGGAATTGTCACATTCAGACAGGATGTTGGAACCGGAATTGTGACATTCAGACGGGATATTGCAACAGGAATTGTGACATTCAGACAGGATATTGGAAAAGGAATTGTGACATTCAGACAGGATGTTGGAACAGGAATTGTGACATTCAGACAGGATGTTGGAACAGGAATTGTGACATTCAGACTGGATGTAGGAACAGGAATTGTGACATTCAGACGGGATATTGGATCAGGAATTGTGACACATGGACAGGATGTTGGAACAGGAATTGTGACATTAGGATGGGATGTTGGAACAGGAATTGTGACACACGGACAGGATGTTGGAACAGGAATTGTGACATTCAGACAGGATGTTGGAACAGGAATTGTGACATTCAGACAGGATATTGGAACAGTAATTGTGACATTCAGACTGGATATTGGAACAGGAATTGTGACACATGGACAGGATGTTGGAACAGGAATTGTGTCATTCAGGCAGGATGTTGGAACAGGAATTGTGACATTCAGACACGATATTGGAACAGAAATTGTGAAGTTAAGACGGGATATTGGAACAGGAATTGTGACATTCAGACAGGATGTTGGAACAGGAATTGTGACATTCAGACGGGATATTGGAACAGGAATTGTGACATTCAGACAGGATATTGGAAAAGCAATTGTGACATTCAGACTGGATGTTGGAACAGGAATTGTGACATTCAGACAGGATATTGGAACAGGAATTGTGACATTCAGACAGGATGTTGGAACAGGAATTGTGACACACGGGTGGGATATTGGAACAGGAATTGTGACATTCAGACAGGATGTTGGAACAAGAATTGTGACACACGGGTGGGATGTTGGAACAGGAATTGTGACATTCAGACGGGATATTGGAACAGGAATTGTGACATTCAGGCAGGATGTTGGAACAGGAATTGTGACACACGGGTGGGATGTTGGAACAGGAATTGTGACATTCAGATAGGATATTGGAACAGGAATTGTGACATTCAGACGGGATATTGGAACAGGAATTGTGACACATGGACAGGATGTTGGAACAGGAATTGTGACATTCAGGCAGGATGTTGGAACAGGAATTGTGACATTCAGAGAGGATATTGGAACAGAAATTGTGACGTTCAGACGGGATATTGGAACAGGAATTGTGACATTCAGACGGGATATTGGAACAGGAATTGTGACATTCAGACAGGATATTGGAAAAGCAATTGTGACATTCAGACTGGACGTTGGAACAGGAATTGTGACATTCAGACAGGATATTGGATCAGGAATTGTGACATTCAGACAGGATGTTGGAACAGGAATTGTGACATTCAGACAGGATGTTGGAACAAGAATTGTGACACACGGGTGGGATGTTGGAACAGGAATTGTGACATTCAGACGGGATATTGGAACAGGAATTGTGACATTGAGACAGGATGTTGGAAAAGGAATTGTGACATTCAGACAGGATGTTGGAACAGGAATTGTGACACACGGGTGGGATGTTGGAACAGGAATTGTGACATTCAGATGGGATATTGGAACAGGAATTGTGACATTCAGACGGGATATTGGAGCCCGAATTGTGACACATGGACAGGATGTTGGAACAGCAATTGTGACATTCAGACTGGATGTAGGAACAGAATTGTGACTTTCAGACGGGATATTGGAACAGGAATTGTGACACATGGACAGGATATTGGAACAGGAATTGTGACATTAGGATGGGATGTTGGAACAGGAATTGTGACACACGGGTGGGATGTTGGAACAGGAATTGTGACATTCAGACTGGACGTTGGAACAGGAATTGTGACATTCAGACTGGATGTGGAACAGGAATTGTGACATTCGGATGGGATGTTGGAACAGGAATTGTGACACATTGACGGGATGTTAGAACAGGAATTGTGAAACACAGACCTGACTTTGGAACAGGAATTGTGACATTCGGTTGGGATGTTGGAACAGGAATTGTGACATTCAGACTGGATGCAGGACCAGGAATTGTGACATTCAGACTGGACGTTGGAACAGGAATTGTGACTTTCGGGTGGGATATTGGAACAGGAATTGTGACATTCGGCTGGGATGTTGGAACCGGAATTGTGACACCCAGACAGGATGTTGGAACAGGAATTGTGACACACGGACAGGATGTTGGAACAGGAATTGTGACATTCAGACTTGATGTTGGAACAGGAAATGTGACACCCGGACAGGATGTTGGAACAGGAATTGTGACACACGGACGGGTTGTTGGAACAGGAATTGTGACATTCAGACAGGATGTTGGAACAGGAATTGTGACATTCAGACTGGATGTGGAACAGGAATTGTGACATTCTGACTGGATGTTGGAACAGGAATTGTGAAACATGGACTGGATGTTAGAACAGGAATTGTGACACACAGACGGGACTTTGGAACAGGAATTGTGACATTCGGTTGGGATGTTGGAACAGGAATTGTGATATTCAGACTGGATGCAGGACCAGGAATTGTGACATTCAGACTGGACGTTGGAACAGGAATTGTGACTTTCGGGTGGGATATTGGAACAGGATTTGTGACATTCGGCTGGGATGTTGGAACCGGAATTGTGACACCCGGACAGGATGTTGGAACAGGAATTGTGACACACGGACAGGATGTTGGAACAGGAATTGTGACATTCAGACTGGATGTTGGAACAGGAATTGTGACACCCGGACAGGATGTTGGAACAGGAATTGTGACATTCAGACAGGATGTTGTAACAGGAATTGTGACATTCAGACTGGATGTGGAACAGGAATTGTAACATTCGGATGGGATGTTGGAACAGGAATTGTGACACACGGACAGGTTGTTGGAACAGGAATTGTGACATTCAGACAGGATGTTGGGACAGGAATTGTGACACCTGGACACGATGTTGGATCAGATTTTGTGACACACAGACAGGATGTTGGAACAGGAATTGTGACATTCTGACTGGATGTTGGAACAGGAATTGTGACACACGGACAAGATATTGGAACAGGAATTGTCACATTCAGACAGGATGTTGGAACCGGAATTGTGACATTCAGACGGGATATTGGAACAGGAATTGTGACATTCAGACAGGATATTGGAAAAGGAATTGTGACATTCAGACAGGATGTTGGAACAGGAATTGTGACATTCAGACAGGATGTTGGAACAAGAATTGGGACACACGGGTGGGATGTTGGAACAGGAATTGTGACATTCAGACGTTATATTGGAACAGGAATTGTGACATTCAGACCGGATGTTGGAACAGGAATTGTGACATTCAGACAGGATTTTGGAACAGGAATTGGGACACACGGGTGGGATGTGGGAACAGGAATTGTGACATTCAGACGGGATATTGGAACAGGAATTGAGACATTCAGACTGGATATTGGAACAGGAATTGTGACACATGGACAGGATGTTGGAACAGGAATTGTGACATTCAGACTGGATGTAAGAACAGGAATTGTGACATTCAGACGGGATATTGGATCAGGAATTGTGACACATGGACAGGATGTTGGAACAGGAATTGTGAAATTAGGATGGGATGTTGGAACAGGAATTGTGACACACGGACAGGATGTTGGAACAGGAATTGTGACATTCAGACTGGATGTTGGAACAGGAATTGTGACATTCAGACAGGATATTGGAACAGGAATTGTGACATTCAGACAGGATATTGGAACAGGAATTGTGACATTCAGACGGGATATTGGAACAGGAATTGTGACATTCAGACAGGATATTGGAACAGGAATTGTGACATTCAGACGGGATATTGGAACAGGAATTGTGACATTCAGACGGGATATTGGAACAGGAATTGTGACACATGGACAGGATGTTGGAACAGGAATTGTGACATTCAGGCAGGATGTTGGAACAGGAATTGTGACATTCAGACAGGATATTGGAACAGAAATTGTGACGTTCAGACGGGATATTGGAACAGGAATTGTGACATTCAGACAGGATGTTGGAACAGGAATTGTAACATTCAGACGGGATATTGGAACAGGAATTGTGACATTCAGACAGGATATTGGAAAAGCAATTGTGACATTCAGACTGGATGTTGGAACAGGAATTGTGACATTCAGACAGGATGTTGGAACAGGAATTGTGACATTCAGACAGGATGTTGGAACAAGAATTGTGACACACGGGTGGGATGTTGGAACAGGAATTGTGACATTCAGACGGGATATTGGAACAGGAATTGTGACATTGAGACAGGATGTTGGAACAGGAATTGTGACATTCAGACAGGATGTTGGAACAGGAATTGTGACACACGGGTGGGATGTTGGAACAGGAATTGTGACATTCAGATGTGTTATTGGAACAGGAATTGTGACATTCAGACGGGATATTGGAACAGGAATTGTGACACATGGACAGGATGTTGGAACAGCAATTGTGACATTCAGACTGGATGTAGGAACAGGAATTGTGACTTTCAGACGGGATATTGGAACAGGAATTGTGACACATGGACAGGATGTTGGAACAGGAATTGTGACATTAGGATGGGATGTTGGAACAGGAATTGTGACACACGAACAGGATGTTGGAACAGGAATTGTGACACACGGGTCTGATGTTGGAACAGGAATTGTGACATTCAGACTGGACGTTGGAACAGGAATTGTGACATTCAGACTGGATGTGGAACAGGAATTGTGACATTCGGATGGGATGTTGGAACAGGAATTGTGACACATGGACGGGATGTTAGAACAGGAATTGTGACACACAGACGAGACTTTGGAACAGGAATTGTGACATTTGGTTGGGATGTTGGAATAGGAATTGTGACATTCAGACTGGATGCAGGACCAGGAATTGTGACATTCAGACTGGACGTTGGAACAGGAATTGTGACTTTCGGGTGGGATATTGGAACAGGAATTGTGACATTCGGCTGGGATGTTGGAACCGGAATTGTGACACCCGGACAGGATGTTGGAACAGGAATTGTGACATTCAGACTGGATGTTGGAACAGGAATTGTGACACCCGGACAGGATGTTGGAACAGGAATTGTGACATTCAGACAGGATGTTGGAACAGGAATTGTGACACACGGACAGGATGTTGGAACAGGAATTGTGACATTCAGACTGGATGTTGGAACAGGAATTGTGACACCCGGACAGGATGTTGGAACAGGAATTGTGACATTCAGACAGGATGTTGGAACAGGAATTGTGACACCTGGACACGATGTTGGAAGAGATATTGTGACACACAGACAGGATGTTGGAACAGGAATTGTGACATTCAGGCAGGATGTTGGAACAGGAATTGTGACATTCAGACAGGATATTGGAACAGAAATTGTGACGTTCAGACGGGATATTGGAACAGGAATTGTGACACACGGGTGGAATGTTGGAACAGGAATTGTGAAACACGGACGGGTTGTTGGAACAGGAATTGTGACATTCAGACAGGATGTTGGAACAGGAATTGTGACATTCAGACTGGATGTGGAACAGGAATTGTGACATTCTGACTGGATGTTGGAACAGGAATTGTGACACACGGACAGGTTGTTGGAACAGGAATTGTGACATTCAGACAGGATGTTGGGACAGGAATTGTGACACCTGGACACGATGTTGGATCAGATATTGTGGCACACAGACAGGATGTTGGAACAGGAATTGTGACATTCTGACTGGATGTTGGAACAGGAATTGTGACACACGGACAAGATATTGGAACAGGAATTGTCACATTCAGACAGGATGTTGGAACCGGAATTGTGACATTCAGACGGGATATTGGAACAGGAATTGTGACATTCAGACAGGATATTGGAAAAGGAATTGTGACATTCAGACAGGATGTTGGAACAGGAATTGTGACATTCAGACAGGATGTTGGAACAAGAATTGTGACACACGGGTGGGATGTTGGAACAGGAATTGTGACATTCAGACGTTATATTGGAACAGGAATTGTGACATTCAGACCGGATGTTGGAACAGGAATTGTGACATTCAGACAGGATTTTGGAACAGGAATTGGGACACACGGGTGGGATGTGGGAAGAGGAATTGTGACATTCAGACGGGATATTGGAACAGGAATTGTGACATTCAGACGGGATATTGGAACAGGAATTGTGACACATGGACAGGATGTTGGAACAGGAATTGTGACATTCAGACTGGATGTAAGAACAGGAATTGTGACATTCAGACGGGATATTGGATCAGGAATTGTGACACATGGACAGGATGTTGGAACAGGAATTGTGAAATTAGGATGGGATGTTGGAACAGGAATTGTGACACACGGACAGGATGTTGGAACAGGAATTGTGACATTCAGACTGGATGTTGGAACAGGAATTGTGACATTCAGACAGGATATTGCAACAGGAATTGTGACATTCAGACAGGATATTGGAACAGGAATTGTGACACATGGACAGGATGTTGGAACAGGAATTGTGACATTCAGGCCGGATGTTGGAACAGGAATTGTGACATTCAGACAGGATATTGGAACAGAAATTGTGACGTTCAGACGGGATATTGGAACAGGAATTGTGACATTCAGACAGGATGTTGGAACAGGAATTGTAACATTCAGATGGGATATTGGAACAGGAATTGTGACATTCAGACAGGATATTGGAAAAGCAATTGTGACATTCAGACTGGATGTTGGAACAGGAATTGTGACATTCAGACAGGATGTTGGAACAGGAATTGTGACATTCAGACAGGATGTTGGAACAAGAATTGTGACACACGGGTGGGATGTTGGAACAGGAATTGTGACATTCAGACGGGATATTGGAACAGGAATTGTGACATTGAGACAGGATGTTGGAACAGGAATTGTGACATTCAGACAGGATGTTGGAACAGGAATTGTGACACACGGTTGGGATGTTGGAACAGGAATTGTGACATTCAGATGTGTTATTGGAACAGGAATTGTGACATTCAGACGGGATCTTGGAACAGGAATTGTGACACATGGACAGGATGTTGGAACAGCAATTGTGACATTCAGACTGGATGTAGGAACAGGAATTGTGACTTTCAGACGGGATATTGGAACAGGAATTGTGACACATGGACAGGATGTTGGAACAGGAATTGTGACATTAGGATGGGATGTTGGAACAGGAATTGTGACACACGAACAGGATGTTGGAACAGGAATTGTGACACACGGGTCTGATGTTGGAACAGGAATTGTGACATTCAGACTGGACGTTGGAACAGGAATTGTGACATTCAGACTGGATGTGGAACAGGAATTGTGACATTCGGATGGGATGTTGGAACAGGAATTGTGACACATGGACGGGATGTTAGAACAGGAATTGTGACACACAGACGGGACTTTGGAACAGGAATTGTGACATTTGGTTGGGATGTTGGAATAGGAATTGTGACATTCAGACTGGATGCAGGACCAGGAATTGTGACATTCAGACTGGACGTTGGAACAGGAATTGTGACTTTCGGGTGGGATATTGGAACAGGAATTGTGACATTCGGCTGGGATGTTGGAACCGGAATTGTGACACCGGACAGGATGTTGGAACAGGAATTGTGACACACGGACAGGATGTTGGTACAGGAATTGTGACATTCAGATTGGATGTTGGAACAGGAATTGTGACACCCGGACAGGATGTTGGAACAGGAATTGTGACAGACGGACAGGTTGTTGGAACAGGAATTGTGACATTCAGACAGGATGTTGGAACAGGAATTGTGACCCCTGGACACGATGTTGGAACAGATATTGTGACACACAGACAGGATGTTGGAACAGGAATTGTGACATTCTGACTGGATGTTGGAACAGGAATTGTGACACACGGACAAGATATTGGAACAGGAATTGTCACATTCAGACAGGATGTTGGAACCGGAATTGTGACATTCAGACGGGATATTGCAACAGGAATTGTGACATTCAGACAGGATATTGGAAAAGGAATTGTGACATTCAGACAGGATGTTGGAACAGGAATTGTGACATTCAGACAGGATGTTGGAACAAGAATTGTGACACACGGGTGGGATGTTGGAACAGGAATTGTGACATTCAGACGGTACATTGGCACAGGAATTGTGACATTCAGACCGGATGTTGGAACAGGAATTGTGACATTCAGACGGGATATTGGAACAGGAATTGTGACATTCAGACGGGATATTGGAACAGGAATTGTGACACATGGACAGGATGTTGGAACAGGAATTGTGACATTCAGACTGGATGTAGGAACAGGAATTGTGACATTCAGACGGGATATTGGATCAGGAATTGTGACACATGGACAGGATGTTGCAACAGGAATTGTGACATTAGGATGGGATGTTGGAACAGGAATTGTGACACACGGACAGGATGTTGGAACAGGAATTGTGACATTCAGACAGGATGTTGGAACAGGAATTGTGACATTCAGACAGGATATTGGAACAGTAATTGTGACATTCAGACTGGATATTGGAACAGGAATTGTGACACATGGACAGGATGTTGGAACAGGAATTGTGACATTCAGGCAGGATGTTGGAACAGGAATTGTGACATTCAGACAGGATATTGGAACAGAAATTGTGACGTTCAGACGGGATATTGGAACAGGAATTGTGACATTCAGACAGGATGTTGGAACAGGAATTGTGACATTCAGACGGGATATTGGAACAGGAATTGTGACATTCAGACAGGATATTGGAAAAGCAATTGTGACATTCAGACTGGATGTTGGAACAGGAATTGTGACATTCAGACAGGATATTGGAACAGGAATTGTGACATTCAGACAGGATGTTGGAACAGGAATTGTGACATTCAGACAGGACGTTGGAACAGGAATTGTGACACACGGGTTGGATGTTGGAACAGGAATTGTGACATTCAGATGGGATATTGGAACAGGAATTGTGACATTCAGATGGGATATTGGAACAGGAATTGTGACATTCAGACAGGACGTTGGAACAGGAATTGTGACACACGGGTTGGATGTTGGAACAGGAATTGTGACATTCAGATGGGATGTTGGAACAAGAATTGTGACACACGGACAGGATGTTGGAACAGGAATTGTGACACATGGACAGGATGTTGGAAAAGCAATTGTGACATTCAGACTGGATGTAGGAACAGGAATTGTGACTTTCAGACGGGATATTGGAACAGGAATTGTGACACATGGACAGGATGTTGGAACAGGAATTGTGACATAAGGATGGGATGTTGGAACAGGAATTGTGACACACGAACAGGATGTTGGAACAGGAATTGAGACACACGGGTGGGATGTTGGAACAGGAATTGTGACATTCAGACTGGACGTTGGAACAGGAATTGTAACATTCAGACTGGATGTGGAACAGAAATTGTGACATTCGGATGGGATGTTGGAACAGGAATTGTGACACACAGACGGGACTTTGGAACAGGAATTGTGACATTCGGTTGGGATGTTGGAACAGGAATTGTGACATTCAGACTGGCCGTTGGAACAGGAATTGTGACTTTCAGGTGGGATATTGGAACAGGAATTGTTACACCAGGACAGGATGTTGGAACAGGAATTGTGACACACGGACAGGATGTTGGAACAGGAATTGTTACATTCAGACTGGATGTTGGAACAGGAATTGTGACACCCGGACAGGATGTTGGAACAGGAATTGTGACACACGGACAGGTTGTTGGAACAGGAATTGTGACATTCAGACAGGATGTTGGGACAGGAATTGTGACACACGGACAAGATATTGGAACAGGAATTGTCACATTCAGACAGGATGTTGGAACCGGAATTGTGACATTCAGACGGGATATTGGAACAGGAATTGTGACATTCAGACAGGATATTGGAAAAGGAATTGTGACATTCAGACAGGATGTTGGAACAGGAATTGTGACATTCAGACAGGATGTTGGAACAAGAATTGTGACACGCGGGTGGGATGTTGGAACAGGAATTGTGACATTCAGACGGTATATTGGAACAGGAATTGTGACATTCAGACCGGATGTTGGAACAGGAATTGTGACATTCAGACAGGATTTTGGAACAGGAATTGGGACACACGGGTGGGATGTGGGAAGAGGAATTGTGACATTCAGACGGGATATTGGAACAGGAATTGTGACATTCAGACGGGATATTGGAACAGGAATTGTGACACATGGACAGGATGTTGGAACAGGAATTGTGACATTCAGACTGGATGTAAGAACAGGAATTGTGACATTCAGACGGGATATTGGATCAGGAATTGTGACACATGGACAGGATGTTGGAACAGGAATTGTGAAATTAGGATGGGATGTTGGAACAGGAATTGTGACACACGGACAGGATGTTGGAACAGGAATTGTGACATTCAGACTGGATGTTGGAACAGGAATTGTGACATTCAGACAGGATATTGGAACAGGAATTGTGACATTCAGACAGGATATTGGAACAGGAATTGTGACACATGGACAGGATGTTGGAACAGGAATTGTGACATTCAGGCAGGATGTTGGAACAGGAATTGTGACATTCAGACAGGATATTGGAACAGAAATTGAGACGTTCAGACGGGATATTGGAACAGGAATTGTGACATTCAGACAGGATGTTGGAACAGGAATTGTAACATTCAGACGGGATATTGGAACAGGAATTGTGACATTCAGACAGGATATTAGAAAAGCAATTGTGACATTCAGACTGGATGTTGGAACAGGAATTGTGACATTCAGACAGGATGTTGGAACAGGAATTGTGACATTCAGACAGGATGTTGGAACAAGAATTGTGACACACTGGTGGGATTTTGGAACAGGAATTGTGACATTCAGACGGGATATTGGAACAGGAATTGTGACATTGAGACAGGATGTTGGAACAGGAATTGTGACATTCAGACAGGATGTTGGAACAGGAATTGTGACACACGGGTGGGATGTTGGAACAGGAATTGTGACATTCAGATGTGTTATTGGAACAGGAATTGTGACATTCAGACGGGATATTGGAACAGCAATTGTGACACATGGACAGGATGTTGGAACAGCAATTGTGACATGCAGACTGGATGTAGGAACAGCAATTGTGACTGTCAGACGGGATATTGGAACAGGAATTGTGACACATGGACAGGATGTTGGAACAGGAATTGTGACATTAGGATGGGATGTTGGAACAGGAATTGTGACACACGAACAGGATGTTGGAACAGGAATTGTGACACACGGGTCTGATGTTGGAACAGGAATTGTGACATTCAGACTGGACGTTGGAACAGGAATTGTGACATTAAGACTGGATGTGGAACAGGAATTGTGACATTCGGATGGGATGTTGGAACAGGAATTGTGACACATTGACGGGATGTTAGAACAGGAACTGTGACACACAGACGGGACTTTGGAACAGGAATTGTGACATTTGGTTGGGATGTTGGAATAGGAATTGTGACATTCAGACTGGATGCAGGACCAGGAATTGTGACATTCAGACTGGACGTTGGAACAGGAATTGTGACTTTCGGGTGGGATATTGGAACAGGAATTGTGACATTCGGCTGGGATGTTGGAACCGGAATTGTGACACCCGGACAGGATGTTGGAACAGGAATTGTGACACATGGACAGGATGTTGGAACAGGAATTGTGACATTCAGACTGGATGTTGGAACAGGAATTGTGACACCCGGACAGGATGTTGGAACAGGAATTGTGACACACGGACAGTTTGTTGGAACAGGAATTGTGACATTCAGACAGGATGTTGGAACAGGAATTGTGACACCTGGACACGTGGTTGGAACAGATATTGTGACACACAGACAGGATGTTGGAACAGGAATTGTGACATTCTGACTGGATGTTGGAACAGGAATTGTGACACACGGACAAGATATTGGAACAGGAATTGTCACATTCAGACAGGATGTTGGAACCGGAATTGTGACATTCAGACGGGATATTGCAACAGGAATTGTGACATTCAGACAGGATATTGGAAAAGGAATTGTGACATTCAGACAGGATGTTGGAACAGGAATTGTGACATTCAGACAGGATGTTGGAACAAGAATTGTGACACACGGGTGGGATGTTGGAACAGGAATTGTGACATTCAGACGGTACATTGGAACAGGAATTGTGACATTCAGACCGGATGTTGGAACAGGAATTGTGACATTCAGACGGGATATTGGAACAGGAATTGTGACATTCAGACGGGATATTGGAACAGGAATTGTGACACATGGACAGGATGTTGGAACAGGAATTGTGACATTCAGACTGGATGTAGGAACAGGAATTGTGACATTCAGACCGGATATTGGATCAGGAATTGTGACACATGGACAGGATGTTGGAACAGGAATTGTGACACACGGACAGGATGTTGGAACAGGAATTGTGACATTCAGACAGGATGTTGGAACAGGAATTGTGACATTCAGACAGGATATTGGAACAGTAATTGTGACATTCAGACTGGATATTGGAACAGGAATTGTGACACATGGACAGGATGTTGGAACAGGAATTGTGACATTCAGACAGGATGTTGGAACAGGAATTGTGACATTCAGACGGGAAATTGGAACAGGAATTGTGACATTCAGACAGGATATTGGAAAAGCAATTGTGACATTCAGACTGGATGTTGGAACAGGAATTGTGACATTCAGACAGGATATTGGAACAGGAATTGTGACATTCAGACAGGATGTTGGAACAGGAATTGTGACACACGGGTGGGATATTGGAACAGGAATTGTGACATTCAGACAGGATGTTGGAACAAGAATTGTGACACACGGGTGGGATGTTGGAACAGGAATTGTGACATTCAGACAGGATGTTGGATCAGGAATTGTGACATTCAGACAGGATGTTGGAACAGGAATTGTGACATTCAGACAGGATGTTGGAACAAGAATTGTGACACACGGGTGGGATGTTGGGACAGGAATTGTGACATTCAGACGGGATATTGGAACAGGAATTGTGACATTGAGACAGGACGTTGGAAAAGGAATTGTGACATTCAGACAGGATGTTGGAACAGGAATTGTGACACACGGGTGGGATGTTGGAACAGGAATTGTGACATTCAGATGGGATATTGGAACAGGAATTGTGACATTCAGACGGGATATTGGAACCGGAATTGTGACACATGGACAGGATGTTGGAACAGCAATTGTGACATTCAGACTGGATGTAGGAACAGAATTGTGACTTTCAGACGGGATATTGGAACAGGAATTGTGACACATGGACAGGATGTTGGAACAGGAATTGTGACATTAGGATGGGATGTTGGAACAGGAATTGTGACACACGGGTGGGATGTTGGAACAGGAATTGTGACATTCAGACTGGACGTTGGAACAGGAATTGTGACATTCAGACTGGATGTGGAACAGGAATTGTGACATTCGGATGGGATGTTGGAACAGGAATTGTGAGACATTGACGGGATGTTAGAACAGGAATTGTGAAACACAGACCTGACTTTGGAACAGGAATTGTGACATTCGGTTGGGATGTTGGAACAGGAATTGTGACATTCAGACTGGATGCAGGACCAGGAATTGTGACATTCAGACTGGACGTTGGAACAGGAATTGTGACTTTCGGGTGGGATATTGGAACAGGAATTGTGACATTCGGCTGGGATGTTGGAACCGGAATTGTGACACCCGGACAGGATGTTGGAACAGGAATTGTGACACACGGACAGGATGTTGGAACAGGAATTGTGACATTCAGACTTGATGTTGGAACAGGAAATGTGACACCCGGACAGGATGTTGGAACAGGAATTGTGACACACGGACAGGTTGTTGGAACAGGAATTGTGACATTCAGACAGGATGTTGGAACAGGAATTGTGACATTCAGACTGGATGTGGAACAGGAATTGTGACATTCTGACTGGATGTTGGAACAGGAATTGTGACACATGGACTGGATGTTAGAACAGGAATTGTGACACACAGACGGGACTTTGGAACAGGAATTGTGACATTCGGTTGGGATGTTGGAACAGGAATTGTGATATTCAGACTGGATGCAGGACCAGGAATTGTGACATTCAGACTGGACGTTGGAACAGGAATTGTGACTTTCGGGTGGGATATTGGAACAGGATTTGTGACATTCGGCTGGGATGTTGCAACCGGAATTGTGACACCCGGACAGGATGTTGGAACAGGAATTGTGACACACGGACAGGATATTGGAACAGGAATTGTGACATTCAGACTGGATGTTGGAACAGGAATTGTGACACCCGGACAGGATGTTGGAACAAGAATTGTGACATTCAGACTGGATGTTGGAAAAGGAATTGTGACACCCGGACAGGATGTTGGAACAGGAATTGTGACACACGGACAGGTTGTTGGAACAGGAATTGTGACATTCAGACAGGATGTTGGAACAGGAATTGTGACACCTGGACACGATGTTGGAACAGATATTGTGACACACAGACAGGATGTTGGAACAGGAATTGTGACATTCTGACTGGATGTTGGAACAGGAATTGTGACACACGGACAAGATATTGGAACAGCAATTGTCACATTCAAACATGATGTTGGAACCGAAATTTTGACATTAGGATGGGATGTTGGAACAGGAATTGTGACATTCAGACTGGACGTTGGAACCGGAATTGTGACATTCAGACGGGATATTGGAACAGGAATTTTGACATTCAGACAGGATATTGGAAAAGGAATTGTGACATTCAGACAGGATGTTGGAACAGGAATTGTGACATTCAGACAGGATGTTGGAACAAGAATTGTGACACACGGGTGGGATGTTGGAACAGGAATTGTGACATTCAGACGGTATATTGGAACAGGAATTGTGACATTCAGACAGGATGTTGGAACAGGAATTGTGACATTCAGACAGGATTTTGGAACAGGAATTGGGACACGCGGGTGGGATGTTGGAACAGGAATTGTGACATTCAGACGGGATATTGGAACAGGAATTGTGACATTCAGACTGGATATTTGAACAGGAATTGTGACACATGGACAGGATGTTGGAACAGGAATTGTGACATTCAGACTGGATGTAGGAAGAGTAATTGTGACATTCAGACGGGATATTGGATCAGGAATTGTGACACATGGACAGGAAGTTGGAACAGGAATTGTGACATTAGGATGGGATGTTGGAACAGGAATTGTGACACACGGACAGGATGTTGGAACAGGAATTTTGACATTCAGACAGGATGTTGGAACAGGAATTGTGACATTCAGACAGGATATTGGAACAGGAATTGTGACATTCAGACTGGATATTGGAACAGGAATTGTGACACATGGACAGGATGTTGGAACAGGAATTGTGACATTCAGGCAGGATGTTGGAACAGGAATTGTGACATTCAGACAGGATATTGGAACAGAAATTGTGACGTTCAGAAGGGATATTGGAACAGGAATTGTGACATTCAGACAGGATGTTGGAACAGGAATTGTGACATTCAGACAGGATATTGGAAAAGCAATTGTGACATTCAGACTGGATGTTGGAACAGGAATTGTGACATTCAGACAGGATATTGGAACAGGAATTGTGACATTCAGACAGGATGTTGGAACAGGAATTGTGACATTCAGACAGGATGTTGGAACAAGAATTGTGACACACGGGTGGGATGTTGGAACAGGAATTGTGACATTCAGACGGGATATTGGAACAGGAATTGTGACATTCAGACAGGATGTTGGAACAGGAATTGTGACATTCAGACAGGATGTTGGAACAGGAATTGTGACACACGGGAGGGATGTTGGAACAGGAATTGTGACATTCAGATGGGATATTGGAACAGGAATTGTGACATTCAGACAGGATATTGGAACAGGAATTGTGACACATGGACAGGATGTTGGAACAGCAATTGTGACATTCAGACTGGATGTAGGAACAGAATTGTGACTTTCAGACGGGATATTGGAACAGGAATTGTGACACATGGACAGGATGTTGGAACAGGAATTGTGACATTAGAATGGGATGTTGGAACAGGAATTGTGACATTCAGACAGGATGTTGGAACAGGAATTGTGACATTCAGACAGGAAATTGGAACAGGAATTGTGACATTCAGGCAGGATGTTGGAACAGGAATTGTGCCATTCAGACAGAATATTGGAACAGAAATTGTGATGTTCAGACGGGGTATTGGAACAGGAATTGTGACATTCAGACAGGATATTGGAAAAGCAATTGTGACATTCAGACTGGATGTTGGAACAGGAATTGGGACATTCAGACAGGATATTGGAACAGGAATTGTGACATTCAGACAGGATGTTGGAACAGGAATTGTGACATTCAGACAGGATGTTGGAACAAGAATTGTGACACACGGGTGGGATGTTGGAACAGGAATTGTGACATTCAGACGGGATATTGGAACAGGAATTGTGACATTCAGACAGGATGTTGGAACAGGAATTGTGACATTCAGACAGGATGTTGGAACAGGAATTGTGACACACGGGTTGGATGTTGGAACAGGAATTGTGACATTCAGATGGGATATTGGAACAGGAATTGTGTCATTCAGACGGGATATTGGAACAGGAATTGTGACACATGGACAGGATGTTGGAACAGGAATTGTGACATTCAGACGGTATATTGGAACAGGAATTGTGACATTCAGGCAGGATGTTGGAACAGGAATTGTGACATTCAGAGAGGATATTGGAACAGAAATTGTGACGTTCAGACGGGATATTGGAACAGGAATTGTGACATTCAGACTGGATGTTGGAACAGGAATTGTGACATTCAGACAGGATATTGGAAAAGCAATTGTGACATTCAGACTGGATGTTGGAACAGGAATTGTGACATTCAGACAGGATATTGGATCAGGAATTGTGACATTCAGACAGGATGTTGGAACAGGAATTGTGACATTCAGACAGGATGTTGGAACAAGAATTGTGACACACGGGTGGGATGTTGGAACAGGAATTGTGTCATTCAGACGGGATATTGGAACAGGAATTGTGACATTGAGACAGGATGTTGGAACATTAATTGTGACATTCAGACAGGATGTTGGAACAGGAATTGTGACACACGGGTGGGATGTTGGAACAGGAATTGTGACATTCAGATGGGATATTGGAACAGGAATTGTGACATTCAGACGGGATATTGGAACAGGAATTGTGACACATGGACAGGATGTTGGAACAGGAATTGTGACATTAGGATGGGATGTTGGAACAGGAATTGTGACACACGGGTGGGATGTTGGAACAGCAATTGTGACATTCAGACTGGACGTTGGAACAGGAATTGTGACATTCAGACTGGATGTGGAACAGGAATTGTGACATTCGGATGGGATGTTGGAACAGGAATTGTGACACATTGACGGGATGTTAGAACAGGAATTGTGACACACAGACCTGACTTTGGAACAGGAATTGTGACATTCGGATGGGATGTTGGAACAGGAATTGTTACATTCAGACTGGATGCAGGACCAGGAATTGTGACACCCGGACAGGATGTTGGAACAGGAATTGTGACACACGGACAGGTTGTTGGAACAGGAATTGTGACATTCAGACAGGATGTTGGAACAGGAATTGTGACATTCAGACTGGATGTGGAACAGGAATTGTGACATTCGGATGGGATGTTGGAACAGGAATTGTGACACATGGACGGGATATTAGAACAGGAACTGTGACACACAGACGGGTCTTTGGAACAGGAATTGTGACATTCGGTTGGGATGTTGGAACAGGAATTGTGACATTCAGACTGGATGCAGGACCAGGAATTGTGACATTCAGACTGGACGTTGGAACAGGAATTGTGACTTTCGGGTGGGATATTGGAACAGGATTTGTGACATTCGGATGGGATGTTGGAAACTGGAATTGTGACACCCGGACAGGATGTTGGAACAGGAATTGTGACACACGGACAGGATGTTGGAACAGGAATTGTGACATTCAGACTGGATGTTGGAACAGGAATTGTGACACCCGGAGAGGATGTTGGAACAGGAATTGTGACACACGGACAGGTTGTTGGAACAGGAATTGTGACATTCAGACAGGATGTTGGAACAGGAATTGTGACACCTGGACACGATGTTGGAACAGATATTGTGACACACAGACAGGATGTTGGAACAGGAATTGTGACATTCTGACTGGATGTTGGAACAGGAATTGTGACACACGGACAAGATATTGGAACAGGAATTGTCACATTCAGACAGGATGTTGGAACCGGAATTGTGACATTCAGACGGGATATTGGAACAGGAATTGTGACATTCAGACAGGATATTGGAAAAGGAATTGTGACATTCAGACAGGATGTTGGAACAGGAATTGTGACATTCAGACGGTATATTGGAACAGGAATTGTGACAATCAGACAGGATGTTGGAACAGGAATTGTGACATTCAGACAGGATTTTGGAACAGGAATTGGGACACGCGGGTGGGATGTTGGAACAGGAATTGTGACATTCAGACGGGATATTGGAACAGGAATTGTGACATTCAGACGGGATATTGGAACAGGAATTGTGACGCATGGACAGGATGTTGGAACAGGAATTGTGACATTCAGACTGGATGTAGGAACAGTAATTGTGACATTCAGACGGGATATTGGATCAGGAATTGTGACACATGGACAGGATGTTGGAACAGGAATTGTGACATTAGGATGGGATGTTGGAACAGGAATTGTGACACACGGACAGGATGTTGGAAAAGGAATTGTGACATTCAGACAGGATGTTGGAACAGGAATTGTGACATTCAGACAGGATATTGGAACAGGAATTGTGACATTCTGACTGGATGTAGGAACAGGAATTGTGACACATGGACAGGATGTTGGAACAGGAATTGTGGCATTCAGACGGGATATTGGAACAGGAATTGTGACATTCAGACAGGATATTGGAAAAGCAATTGTGACATTCAGACTGGATGTTGGAACAGGAATTGTGGCATTAAGACAGGATATTGGATCAGGAATTGTGACATTCAGACAGGATGTTGGAACAGGAATTGTGACATTCAGACAGGATGTTGGAACAAGAATTGTGACACACGGGTGGGATGTTGGAATAGGAATTGTGACATTCAGACGGGATATTGGAACAGGAATTGTGACATTGAGACAGGATGTTGGAACAGGAATTGTGACATTCAGACAGGATGTTGGAACAGGAATTGTGACACACGGGTGGGACGTTGGAACAGGAATTGTGACATTCAGATGGGATATTGGAACAGGAATTGTGACATTCAGATGGGATATTGGAACAGGAATTGTGACACATGGACAGGATGTTGGAACAGCAATTGTGACATTCAGACTGGATGTAGGAACAGAATTGTGACTTTCAGACGGGATATTGGAACAGGAATTGTGACACATGGACAGGATGTTGGAACAGGAATTGTGACATTAGGATGGGATGTTGGAACAGGAATTGTGACACACGGGTGGGATGTTGGAACAGGAATTGTGACATTCAGACTGGACGTTGGAACAGGAATTGTGACATTCAGACTGGATGTGGAACTGGAATTGTGACATTCAGATGGGATGTTGGAACAGGAATTGTGACATTCAGATGGGATATTGGAACAGGAATTGTGACATTCAGACTGGATATTGGAACAGGAATTGTGACACATGGACAGGATGTTGGAACAGGAATTGTGACATTCAGGCAGGATGCTGGAACAGGAATTGTGACATTCAGAGAGGATATTGGAACAGAAATTGTGACGTTCAGACGGGATATTGGAACAGGAATTGTGACATTCAGACTGGATGTTGGAACAGGAATTGTGACATTCAGACAGGATATTGGAAAAGCAATTGTGACATTCAGACTGGATGTTGGAACAGGAATTGTGACATTCAGACAGGATATTGGATCAGGAATTGTGACATTCAGACAGGATGTTGGAACAGGAATTGTGACATTCAGACAGGATGTTGGAACAAGAATTGTGACACACGGGTGGGATGTTGGAACAGGAATTGTGACATTCAGACGGGATATTGGAACAGGAATTGTGACATTGAGACAGGATGTTGGAACAGGAATTGTGACATTCAGACAGGATGTTGGAACAGGAATTGTGACACACGGGTGGGATGTTGGAACAGGAATTGTGACATTCAGATGGGATATTGGAACAGGAATTGTGACATTCAGACGGGATATTGGAACAGGAATTGTGACACATGGACAGGATGTTGGAACAGGAATTGTGACATTAGGATGGGATGTTGGAACAGGAATTGTGACACACGGGTGGGATGTTGGAACAGGAATTGTGACATTCAGACTGGACGTTGGAACAGGAATTGTGACATTCAGACTGGATGTGGAACAGGAATTGTGACATTCGGATGGGATGTTGGAACAGGAATTGTGACACATTGACGGGATGTTAGAACAGGAATTGTGACACACAGACCTGACTTTGGAACAGGAATTGTGACATTCGGATGGGATGTTGGAACAGGAATTGTTACATTCAGACTGGATGCAGGACCAGGAATTGTGACACCCGGACAGGATGTTGGAACAGGAATTGTGACACACGGACAGGTTGTTGGAACAGGAATTGTGACATTCAGACAGGATGTTGGAACAGGAATTGTGACATTCAGACTGGATGTGGAACAGGAATTGTGACATTCGGATGGGATGTTGGAACAGGAATTGTGACACATGGACGGGATATTAGAACAGGAACTGTGACACACAGACGGGTCTTTGGAACAGGAATTGTGACATTCGGTTGGGATGTTGGAACAGGAATTGTGACATTCAGACTGGATGCAGGACCAGGAATTGTGACATTCAGACTGGACGTTGGAACAGGAATTGTGACTTTCGGGTGGGATATTGGAACAGGATTTGTGACATTCGGATGGGATGTTGGAACCGGAATTGTGACACCCGGACAGGATGTTGGAACAGGAATTGTGACACACGGACAGGATGTTGGAACAGGAATTGTGACATTCAGACTGGATGTTGGAACAGGAATTGTGACACCCGGAGAGGATGTTGGAACAGGAATTGTGACACACGGACAGGTTGTTGGAACAGGAATTGTGACATTCAGACAGGATGTTGGAACAGGAATTGTGACACCTGGACACGATGTTGGAACAGATATTGTGACACACAGACAGGATGTTGGAACAGGAATTGTGACATTCTGACTGGATGTTGGAACAGGAATTGTGACACACGGACAAGATATTGGAACAGGAATTGTCACATTCAGACAGGATGTTGGAACCGGAATTGTGACATTCAGACGGGATATTGGAACAGGAATTGTGACATTCAGACAGGATATTGGAAAAGGAATTGTGACATTCAGACAGGATGTTGGAACAGGAATTGTGACATTCAGACAGGATGTTGGAACAAGAATTGTGACACACGGGTGGGATGTTGGAACAGGAATTGTGACATTCAGACGGTATATTGGAACAGGAATTGTGACAATCAGACAGGATGTTGGAACAGGAATTGTGACATTCAGACAGGATTTTGGAACAGGAATTGGGACACGCGGGTGGGATGTTGGAACAGGAATTGTGACATTCAGACGGGATATTGGAACAGGAATTGTGACATTCAGACGGGATATTGGAACAGGAATTGTGACGTATGGACAGGATGTTGGAACAGGAATTGTGACATTCAGACTGGATGTAGGAACAGTAATTGTGACATTCAGACGGGATATTGGATCAGGAATTGTGACACATGGACAGGATGTTGGAACAGGAATTGTGACATTAGGATGGGATGTTGGAACAGGAATTGTGACACACGGACAGGATGTTGGAAAAGGAATTGTGACATTCAGACAGGATGTTGGAACAGGAATTGTGACATTCAGACAGGATATTGGAACAGGAATTGTGACATTCTGACTGGATGTAGGAACAGGAATTGTGACACATGGACAGGATGTTGGAACAGGAATTGTGACATTCAGAGAGGATATTGGAACAGAAATTGTGACGTTCAGACGGGATATTGGAACAGGTATTGTGACATTCAGACTGGATGTTGGAACAGGAATTGTGACATTCAGACGGGATATTGGAACAGGAATTGTGACATTCAGACAGGATATTGGAAAAGCAATTGTGACATTCAGACTGGATGTTGGAACAGGAATTGTGGCATTAAGACAGGATATTGGATCAGGAATTGTGACATTCAGACAGGATGTTGGAACAGGAATTGTGACATTCAGACAGGATGTTGGAACAGGAATTGTGACACACGGGTGGGACGTTGGAACAGGAATTGTGACATTCAGATGGGATATTGGAACAGGAATTGTGACATTCAGATGGGATATTGGAACAGGAATTGTGACACATGGACAGGATGTTGGAACAGCAATTGTGACATTCAGACTGGATGTAGGAACAGAATTGTGACTTTCAGACGGGATATTGGAACAGGAATTGTGACACATGGACAGGATGTTGGAACAGGAATTGTGACATTAGGATGGGATGTTGGAACAGGAATTGTGACACACGGGTGGGATGTTGGAACAGGAATTGTGACATTCAGACTGGACGTTGGAACAGGAATTGTGACATTCAGACTGGATGTGGAACTGGAATTGTGACATTCAGATGGGATGTTGGAACAGGAATTGTGACATTCAGATGGGATATTGGAACAGGAATTGTGACATTCAGACTGGATATTGGAACAGGAATTGTGACACATGGACAGGATGTTGGAACAGGAATTGTGACATTCAGGCAGGATGCTGGAACAGGAATTGTGACATTCAGACTGGATGTGGAACTGGAATTGTGACATTCGGATGGGATGTTGGAACAGGAATTGTGACACATTGACGGGATGTTAGAACAGGAATTGTGACACACAGACCTGACTTTGGAACAGGAATTGTGACATTCGGTTGGGATGTTGGAACAGGAATTGTGACATTCAGACTGGATGCAGGACCAGGAATTGTTAGATTCAGACTGGACGTTGGAACAGGAATTGTGACTTTCGGGTGGGATATTGGAACAGGAATTGTGACATTCGGCTGGGATGTTGGAACCGGAATTGTGACACCCGGACAGGATGTTGGAACAGGAATTGTGACACACGGACAGGATGTTGGAACAGGAATTGTGACATTCAGACTTGATGTTGGAACAGGAATTGTGACACCCGGACAGGATGTTGGAACAGGAATTGTGACACACGGACAGGTTGTTGGAACAGGAATTGTGACATTCAGACAGGATGTTGAAACAGGAATTGTGACTTTCAGACTGGATGTGGAACAGGAATTGTGACATTCTGACTGGATGTTGGAACAGGAATTGTGACACATGGACGGGATGTTAGAACAGGAATTGTGACACACAGACGGGACCTTGGAACAGGAATTGTGACATTCGGTTGGGATGTTGGAACAGGAATTGTGACATTCAGACTGGACGTTGGAACAGGAATTGTGACTTTCGGGTGGGATATTGGAACAGGATTTGTGACATTCGGCTGCGATGTTGGAACCGGAATTGTGACACACGGACAGGATGTTGGAACAGGAATTGTGACATTCAGACTGGATGTTGGAACAGGAATTGTGACAGCCGGACAGGATGTTGGAACAGGAATTGTGACACACGGACAGGTTGTTGGAACAGGAATTGTGACATTCTGACTGGATGTTGGAACAGGAATTGTGACACACGGACAAGATATTGGAACAGGAATTGTCACATTCAGACAGGATGTTGGAACAGGAATTGTGACATTCAGACGGGATATTGGAACAGGAATTGTGACATTCAGGCAGGATATTGGAAAAGGAATTGTGACATTCAGACAGGATGTTGGAACAGGAATTGTGACATTCAGACAGGATGTTGGAACAAGAATTGTGACACACGGGTGGGATGTTGGAACAGGAATTGTGACATTCAGACGGTATATTGGAACAGGAATTGTGACATTCAGACCGGATGTTGGAACAGGAATTGTGACATTCAGACAGGATTTTGGAACAGGAATTGGGTCATTCAGACAGGATTTTGGAACAGGAATTCGGACACGCGGGTGGGATGTTGGAACAGGAATTGTGACATTCAGACGGGATATTGGAACAGGAATTGTGACATTCAGACGGGATATTGGAACAGGAATTGTGACACATGGACAGGATGTTGGAACAGGAATTGTGACATTCAGACTGGATGTAGGAACAGTAATTGTGACATTCAGACGGGATATTGGATCAGGAATTGTGACACATGGACAGGATGTTGGAACAGGAATTGTGACATTACGATGGGATGTTGGAACAGGAATTGTGACACACGGACAGGATGTTGGAACAGGAATTGTGACATTCAGAGAGGATGTTGGAACAGGAATTGTGACATTCAGACAGGATATTGGAACAGGAATTGTGACATTCAGACTGGATATTGGAACAGGAATTGTGACACATGGACAGGATGTTGGAACAGGAATTGTGACATTCAGACAGGATGTTGGAACAGGAATTGTGACATTCAGACTGGATGTGGAACGGGAATTATGACATTCTGACTGGATGTTGGAACAGGAATTGTGACACATGGACGGGATGTTAGAACAGGAATTGTGACACACAGACGGGACTTTGGAACAGGAATTGTGACATTCGGTTGGGATGTTGGAACAGGAATTGTGACATTCAGACTGGACGTTGGAACAGGAATTGTGACTTTCGGGTGGGATATTGGAACAGGATTTGTGACATTCGGCTGCGATGTTGGAACCGGAATTGTGACACACGGACAGGATGTTGGAACAGGAATTGTGACATTCAGACTGGATGTTGGAACAGGAATTGTGACACCCGGACAGGATGTTGGAACAGGAATTGTGACACACGGACAGGTTGTTGGAACAGGAATTGTGACATTCTGACTGGATGTTGGAACAGGAATTGTGTCACACGGACAAGATATTGGAACAGGAATTGTCACATTCAGACAGGATGTTGGAACAGGAATTGTGACATTCAGACGGGATATTGGAACAGGATTTGTGACATTCAGGCAGGATATTGGAAAAGGAATTGTGACATTCAGACAGGATGTTGGAACAGGAATTGTGACATTCAGACAGGATGTTGGAACAAGAATTGTGACACACGGGTGGGATGTTGGAACAGGAATTGTGACATTCAGACGGTATATTGGAACAGGAATTGTGACATTCAGACCGGATGTTGGAACAGGAATTGTGACATTCAGACAGGATTTTGGAACAGGAATTGGGACATTCAGACAGGATTTTGGAACAGGAATTGGGACACGCGGGTGGGATGTTGGAACAGGAATTGTGACATTCAGACGGGATATTGGAACAGGAATTGTGACATTCAGACGGGATATTGGAACAGGAATTGTGACACATGGACAGGATGTTGGAACAGGAATTTTGACATTCAGACTGGATGTAGGAACAGTAATTGTGACATTCAGACGGGATATTGGATCAGGAATTGTGACACATGGACAGGATGTTGGAACAGGAATTGTGACATTACGATGGGATGTTGGAACAGGAATTGTGACATTCAGAGAGGATGTTGGAACAGGAATTGTGACATTCAGACAGGATATTGGAACAGGAATTGTGACATTCAAACTGGATATTGGAACAGGAATTGTGACACATGGACAGGATGTTGGAACAGGAATTGTGACATTCAGGCAGGATGTTGGAACAGGAATTGTGACATTCAGACAGGATATTGGAACAGAAATTGTGACGTTCAGACAGGATTTTGGAACAGGAATTGTGTCATTCAGACAGGATTTTGGAACAGGAAATGGGACACGCGGGTGGGATGTTGGAACAGGAATTGTGACATTCAGACGGGATATTGGAACAGGAATTGTGACATTCAGACGGGATATTGGAACAGGAATTGTGACACATGGACAGGATGTTGGAACAGGAATTGTGACATTCAGACTGGATGTAGGAACAGTAATTGTGACATTCAGACGGGATATTGGATCAGGAATTGTGACACATGGACAGGATGTTGGAACAGGAATTGTGACATTACGATGGGATGTTGGAACAGGAATTGTGACACACGGACAGGAAGTTGGAACAGGAATTGTGACATTCAGACAGGATGTTGGAACAGGAATTGTGACATTCAGACAGGATATTGGAACAGGAATTGTGACATTCAGACTGGATATTGGAACAGGAATTGTGACACATGGACAGGATGTTGGAACAGGAATTGTGACATTCAGGCAGGATGTTGGAACAGGAATTGTGACATTGAGACAGGATGTTGGAACAGGAATTGTGACATTCAGACTGGATGTTGGAACAGGAATTGTGACACACGGGTGGGATGTTGGAACAGGAATTGTGACATTCAGATGGGATATTGGAACAGGAATTGTGACATTCAGACGGGATATTGGAACAGGAATTGTGACACATGGACAGGATGTTGGAACAGGAATTGTGACATTCAGGCAGGATGTTGGAACAGGAATTGTGACATTCAGAGAGGATATTGGAACAGAAATTGTGACGTTCAGACGGGATATTGGAACAGGAATTGTGACATTCAGACTGGATGTTGGAACAGGAATTGTGACATTCAGACAGGATATTGGAAAAGCAATTGTGACATTCAGACTGGATGTTGGAACAGGAATTGTGACATTCAGACAGGATATTGGAACAGGAATTGTGACATTCAGACAGGATGTTGGAACAGGAATTGTGACATTCAGACAGGATGTTGGAACAAGAATTGTGACACACGGGTGGGATGTTGGAACAGGAATTGTGACATTCAGACGGGATATTGGAACAGGAATTGTGACATTGAGACAGGATGTTGGAACAGGAATTGTGACATTCAGACAGGATGTTGGAACAGGAATTGTGACACACGGGTGGGATGTTGGAACAGGAATTGTGACATTCAGATGGGATATTGGAACAGGAATTGTGACATTCAGACGGGATATTGGAACAGGAATTGTGACACATGGACAGGATGTTGGAACAGCAATTGTGACATTCAGACTGGATGTAGGAACAGAATTGTGACTTTCAGACGGGATATTGGAACAGGAATTGTGACACATGGACAGGATGTTGGAACAGGAATTGTGACATTAGGATGGGATGTTGGAACAGGAATTGTGACACACGGGTGGGATGTTGGAACAGGAATTGTGACATTCAGACTGGACGTTGGAACAGGAATTGTGACATTCAGACTGGATGTGGAACAGGAATTGTGACATTCGGATGGGATGTTGGAACAGGAATTGTGACACAATGACGGGATGTTAGAACAGGAATTGTGACACACAGACCTGACTTTGGAACAGGAATTGTGACATTCGGTTGGGATGTTGGAACAGGAATTGTGACATTCAGACTGGATGCAGGACCAGGAATTGTGACATTCAGACTGGACGTTGGAACAGGAATTGTGACTTTCGGGTGGGATATTGGAACAGGAATTGTGACATTCGGCTGGGATGTTGGAACCGGAATTGTGACACCCGGACAGGATGTTGGAACAGGAATTGTGACACACGGACAGGATGTTGGAACAGGAATTGTGACATTCAGACTTGATGTTGGAACAGGAATTGTGACACCCGGACAGGATGTTGGAACAGGAATTGTGACACACGGACAGGTTGTTGGAACAGGAATTGTGACATTCAGACAGGATGTTGGAACAGGAATTGTGACATTCAGACTGGATGTGGAACAGGAATTGTGACATTCTGACTGGATGTTGGAACAGGAATTGTGACACATGGACGGGATGTTAGAACAGGAATTGTGACACACAGACGGGACTTTGGAACAGGAATTGTGACATTCGGTTGGGATGTTGGAACAGGAATTGTGACATTCAGACTGGATGCAGGACCAGGAATTGTGACATTCAGACTGGACGTTGGAACAGGAATTGTGACTTTCGGGCGGGATATTGGAACAGGATTTGTGACATTCGGCTGGGATGTTGGAAACGGAATTGTGACTCCCGGACAGGATGTTGGAACAGGAATTGTGACACACGGACAGGATGTTGGAACAGGAATTGTGACATTCAGACTGGATGTTGGAACAGGAATTGTGACACCCGGACAGGATGTTGGAACAGGAATTGTGACACACGGACAGGTTGTTGGAACAGGAATTGTGACATTCAGACGGGATATTGGAACAGGAATTGTGACACATGGACAGGATGTTGTAACAGCAATTGTGACATTCAGACTGGATGTAGGAACAGAATTGTGACTTTCAGACGGGATATTGGAACAGGAATTGTGACACATGGACAGGATGTTGGAACAGGAATTGTGACATTAGGATGGGATGTTGGAACAGGAATTGTGACACACGGGTGGGATGTTGGAACAGGAATTGTGACATTCAGACTGGACGTTGGAACAGGAATTGTGACATTCAGACTGCATGTGGAACAGGAATTGTGACATTCGGATGGGATGTTGGAACAGGAATTGTGACACATTGACGGGATGTTAGAACAGGAATTGTGACACATGGACAGGATGTTGTAACAGCAATTGTGACATTCAGACTGGATGTAGGAACAGAATTGTGACTTTCAGACGGGATATTGGAACAGGAATTGTGACACATGGACAGGATGTTGGAACAGGAATTGTGACATTAGGATGGGATGTTGGAACAGGAATTGTGACACACGGGTGGGATGTTGGAACAGGAATTGTGACATTCAGACTGGACGTTGGAACAGGAATTGTGACATTCAGACTGCATGTGGAACAGGAATTGTGACATTCGGATGGGATGTTGGAACAGGAATTGTGACACATTGACGGGATGTTAGAACAGGAATTGTGACACACAGACCTGACTTTGGAACAGGAATTGTGACATTCGGTTGGGATGTTGGAACAGGAATTGTGACATTCAGAATGGATGCAGGACCAGGAATTGTGACATTCAGACTGGACGTTGGAACAGGAATTGTGACTTTCGGGTGGGATATTGGAACAGGAATTGTGACATTCGGCTGGGATGTTGGAACCGGAATTGTGACACCCGGACAGGATGTTGGAACAGGAATTGTGACACACGGACAGGATGTTGGAACAGGAATTGTGACATTCAGACTTGATGTTGGAACAGGAATTGTGACACCCGGACAGGATGTTGGAACAGGAATTGTGACACACGGACAGGTTGTTGGAACAGGAATTGTGACATTCAGACAGGATGTTGGAACAGGAATTGTGACATTCAGACTGGATGTGGAACAGGAATTGTGACATTCTGACTGGATGTTGGAACAGGAATTGTGACACATGGACGGGATGTTAGAACAGGAATTGTGACACACAGACGGGACTTTGGAACAGGAATTGTGACATTCGGTTGGGATGTTGGAACAGGAATTGTGACATTCAGACTGGATGCAGGACCAGGAATTGTGACATTCAGACTGGACGTTGGAACAGGAATTGTGACTTTCGGGTGGGATATTGGAACAGGATTTGTGACATTCGGCTGGGATGTTGGAACCGGAATTGTGACACCCGGACAGGATGTTGGAACAGGAATTGTGACACACGGACAGGATGTTGGAACAGGAATTGTGACATTCAGACTGGATGTTGGAAC
This sequence comes from Carcharodon carcharias, assembly GCF_017639515.1. Taxonomy (NCBI): domain Eukaryota; kingdom Metazoa; phylum Chordata; class Chondrichthyes; order Lamniformes; family Lamnidae; genus Carcharodon; species Carcharodon carcharias. The sequence continues at coordinate 104,693,355 of NC_054484.1, read as the reverse complement.
AGGAATTGTGACACCCGGACAGGATGTTGGAACAGGAATTGTGACACACGGACAGGTTGTTGGAACAGGAATTGTGACATTCAGACAGGATGTTGGAACAGGAATTGTGACACCTGGACACGATGTTGGAACAGATATTGTGACACACAGACAGGATGTTGGAACAGGAATTGTGACATTCTGACTGGATGTTGGAACAGGAATTGTGACACACGGACAAGATATTGGAACAGGAATTGTCACATTCAGACAGGATGTTGGAACCGGAATTGTGACATTCAGACGGGATATTGGAACAGGAATTGTGACATTCAGACAGGATATTGGAAAAGGAATTGTGACATTCAGACAGGATGTTGGAACAGGAATTGTGACATTCAGACAGGATGTTGGAACAAGAATTGTGACACACGGGTGGGATGTTGGAACAGGAATTGTGACATTCAGACGGTATATTGGAACAGGAATTGTGACATTCAGACCGGATGTTGGAACAGGAATTGTGACATTCAGACAGGATTTTGGAACAGGAATTGTGACATTCAGACAGGATTTTGGAACAGGAATTGGGACACGCGGTTGGGATGTTGGAACAGGAATTGTGACATTCAGACGGGATATTGGAACAGGAATTGTGACATTCAGACGGGATATTGGAACAGGAATTGTGACACATGGACAGGATGTTGGAACAGGAATTGTGACATTCAGTCTGGATGTAGGAACAGTAATTGTGACATTCAAACGGGATATTGGATCAGGAATTGTGACACATGGACAGGATGTTGGAACAGGAATTGTGACATTAGGATGGGATGTTGGAACAGGAATTGTGACACACGGACAGGATGTTGGAACAGGAATTGTGACATTCAGACAGGATGTTGGAACAGGAATTGTGAAATTCAGACAGGAGATTGGAACAGGAATTGTGACATTCAGACTGGATATTGGAACAGGAATTGTGACACATGGACAGGATGTTGGAACAGGAATTGTGACATTCAGGCAGGATGTTGGAACAGGAATTGTGACATTCAGACAGGATATTGGACCAGGAATTGTGACATTCAGACAGGATGTTGGAACAGGAATTGTGACATTCCGACAGGATATTGGAACAGAAATTGTGACGTTCAGACGGGATATTGGAACAGGAATTGTGACATTCAGACAGGATGTTGGAACAGGAATTGTGACATTCAGACGGGATATTGGAACAGGAATTGTGACATTCAGAAAGGATGTTGGAACAGGAATTGTGACATTCAGACAGGATGTTGGAACAAGAATTGTGACACACGGGTGGGATGTTGGAACAGGAATTGTGACATTCAGACGGGATATTGGATCAGGAATTGTGACACATGGACAGGATGTTGGAACAGGAATTGTGACATTAGGATGGGATGTTGGAACAGGAATTGTGAAATTCAGACAGGATATTGGAACAGGAATTGTGACATTCAGACTGGATATTGGAACAGGAATTGTGACACATGGACAGGATGTTGGAACAGGAATTGTGACATTCAGACAGGACGTTGGAACAGGAATTGTGACATTCAGGCAGGATGTTGGAACAGGAATTGTGACATTCCGACAGGATATTGGAACAGAAATTGTGACGTTCAGACGGGATATTGGAACAAGAATTGTGACACACGGGTGGGATGTTGGAACAGGAATTGTGACATTCAGACGGGATATTGGAACAGGAATTGTGACATTCAGACAGGATCTTGGACAAGCAATTGTGACATTCAGACTGGATGTTGGAACAGGAATTGTGACATTCAGACAGGATATTGGAACAGGAATTGTGACATTCAGACAGGATGTTGGAACAGGAATTGTGACATTCAGACAGGATGTTGGAACAAGAATTGTGACACACGGGTGGGATGTTGGAACAGGAATTGTGACATTCAGACGGGATATTGGAACAGGAATTGTGACATTAAGACAGGATGTTGGAACAGGAATTGTGACATTCAGACAGGATGTTGGAACAGGAATTGTGACACACGGGTGGGATGTTGGAACAGGAATTGTGACATTCAGATGGGATATTGGAACAGGAATTGTGACATTCAGACGGGATATTGGAACATGAATTGTGACACATGGACAGGATGTTGGAACAGGAATTGTGACATTCAGGCAGGATGTTGGAACAGGAATTGTGACATTCAGAGAGGATATTGGAACAGAAATTGTGACGTTCAGACGGGATATTGGAACAGGAATTGTGACATTCAGACTGGATGTTGGAACAGGAATTGTGACATTCAGACGGGATATTGGAACAGGAATTGTGACATTCAGACAGGATATTGGAAAAGCAATTGTGACATTCAGACTGGATGTTGGAACAGGAATTGTGACATTCAGACAGGATATTGGAACAGGAATTGTGACATTCAGACAGGATGTTGGAACAGGAATTGTGACATTCAGACAGGATGTTGGAACAAGAATTGTGACACACGGGTGGGATGTTGGAACAGGAATTGTTATATTCACACAGGATGTTGGAACAGGAATTGTGACATTCAGACAGGATGTTGGAACAGGAATTGTGACACACGGGTGGGATGTTGGAACAGGAATTGTGACATTCAGATGGGATATTGGAACAGGAATTGTGACATTCAGACGGGATATTGGAACAGGAATTGTGACACATGGACAGGATGTTGGAACAGCAATTGTGACATTCAGACTGGATGTAGGAACAGAATTGTGACTTTCAGACGGGATATTGGAACAGGAATTGTGACACATGGACAGGATGTTGGAACAGGAATTGTGACATTAGGATGGGATGTTGGAACAGGAATCCTGACACATGGGTGGGATGTTGGAACAGGAATTGTGACATTCAGACTGGACGTTGGAACTGGAATTGTGACATTCAGACTGGATGTGGAACTGGAATTGTGACATTCGGATGGGATGTTGGAACAGGAATTGTGACACATTGACGGGATGTTAGAACAGGAATTGTGACACACAGACCTGACTTTGGAACAGGAATTGTGACATTCGGTTGGGATGTTGGAACAGGAATTGTGACATTCAGACTGGATGCAGGACCAGGAATTGTGACATTCAGACTGGACGTTGGAACAGGAATTGTGACTTTCGGGTGGGATATTGGAACAGGAATTGTGACATTCGGCTGGGATGTTGGAACCGGAATTGTGACACCCAGACAGGATGTTGGAACAGGAATTGTGACACACGGACAGGATGTTGGAACAGGAATTGTGACATTCAGACTTGATGTTGGAACAGGAATTGTGACACCCGGACAGGATGTTGGAACAGGAATTGTGACACACGGACAGGTTGTTGGAACAGGAATTGTGACATTCAGACAGGATGTTGGAACAGGAATTGTGACATTCAGACTGGACGTTGGAACAGGAATTGTGACATTCAGACTGGATGTGGAACAGGAATTGTGACATTCTGACTGGATGTTGGAACAGGAATTGTGACACCCGGACAGGATGTTGGTACAGGAATTGTGACACACGGACAGGTTGTTGGAACAGGAATTGTGACATTCAGACAGGATGTTGGAACAGGAATTGTGACACCTGGACACGATGTTGGAACAGATATTGTGACACACAGACAGGATGTTGGAACAGGAATTGTGACATTCTGACTGGATGTTGGAACAGGAATTGTGACACACGGACAAGATATTGGAACAGGAATTGTCACATTCAGACAGGATGTTGGAACCGGAATTGTGACATTCAGACAGGATATTGGAACAGGAATTGTGACATTCAGACAGGATATTGGAAAAGGAATTGTGACATTCAGACAGGCTGTTGGAACAGGAATTGTGACATTCAGACAGGATGTTGGAACAAGAATTGTGACACACGGGTGGGATGTTGGAACAGGAATTGTGACATTCAGACGGTATATTGGAACAGGAATTGTGACATTCAGACAGGATGTTGGAACAGGAATTGTGACATTCAGACGGGATATTGGAACAGGAATTGTGACACATGGACAGGATGTTGGAACAGGAATTGTGACATTCAGACTGGATGTAGGAACAGGAATTGTGACATTCAGACGGGATATTGGATCAGGAATTGTGACACATGGACAGGATGTTGGAACAGGAATTGTGACATTAGGATGGGATGTTGGAACAGGAATTGTGACACACGGACAAGATGTTGGAACAGGAATCGTGACATTCAGACAGGATGTTGGAACAGGAATTGTGACATTCAGACAGGATATTGGAACAGGAATTGTGACATTCAGACTGGATATTGGAACAGGAATTGTGACACATGGACAGGATGTTGGAACAGGAATTGTGACATTCAGGCAGGATGTTGGAACAGGAATTGTGACATTCAGACAGGATATTGGAACATAAATTTTGACGTTCAGACGGGATATTGGAACAGGAATTGTGACATTCAGACAGGATGTTGGAACAGGAATTGTGACATTCAGACGGGATATTGGAACAGGAATTGTGACATTCAGACAGGATATTGGAAAAGCAATTGTGACATTCAGACTGGATGTTGGAACAGGAATTGTGACATTCAGACACGATATTGGAACAGGAATTGTGACATTCAGACAGGATGTTGGAACAGGAATTGTGACATTCAGACAGGATGTTGGAACAAGAATTGTGACACACGGGTGGGATGTTGGAACAGGAATTGTTACATTCAGACGGGATATTGGAACAGGAATTGTGACATTCAGACAGGATGTTGGAACAGGAATTGTGACATTCAGACAGGATGTTGGAACAGGAATTGTGACACACGGGTGGGATGTTGGAACAGGAATTGTGACATTCAGACGGGATATTGGAACAGCAATTGTGACATTCAGACTGGATGTAGGAACAGGAATTGTGACACCTGGACACGATGTTGGAACAGATATTGTGACACACAGACAGGATGTTGGAACAGGAATTGTGACATTCTGACTGGATGTTGGAACAGGAATTGTGACACACGGACAAGATGTTGGAACTGGAATTGTGACACAAGCACAGGATGTTGAAACAGGAATTTTGACATTATGACTGGATTTTGGAACAGGAATTGTGACACACGGGTGGGTTGTTGAAACAGGAATTCTGACATACAGTTGGGATGTTGAAACAGGAATTCTGACACTTGGCTAGAATAGAGGAACAGAACCACGGTGTGCTTTCTGCAACAGAAAACAGGACATGAGAAATTTGATTTGGGGTTGAAACAAAATCAGTGAGGATTCATCTGAAAATGAACATGAACTCTGAGGCCTAGGTTTATTGGAACTGTGCAGAATCTGTGAAGCCAGGGCTTGGACTGGAAACATTAACTGTGTGAGCAGCAAGTGGATTAATTTATACAGAGGCTGATATCATTAAACTAAGGCAGCCGCTAAACTTTACAGCCATTATTGTAAACAAGAATCAGCCTGCATCATAATAACTGGCAAATATATTACCAGGTGACACTTCCATTAAAACTACCATGTATCAGAATCCAACAGGCAAGCTTATATCAACAAGCTGCTGATCTCCTGCTGTTTGATCACACACTGCGGTGACTATTTAAATTTAATCACTCTCAGAGCTGGATTTCAATGTCCTCTGATTTGTTCAGTAAACTGGAGTGGAACTCAATTGCATTGTTAACAAATTACAGGCGATCAGATTCAACATTTTCCAACTGTCCTGCTTCACTGCTTACTGCTTTTTTTCACTTGCTATCCTCATGACAGAGGAGTTGATGCCACCAGACAATTCATGAAGCAATCATTCAGCGCTCACTTTGAGATTTTGCACCTAGCTTGAAAGTCGTCCTGGTCAGCTGCTGTTACTGCGACACTAAGGCCTATGGAATTCAGCTCTGGAGCACCTACCTTTTTAGCATTACAAGTGCCATTGTGAACATGCAACACTTTGGGTGCTAGCCATGCCAGGTGCCATTTGGTGAGAATGTTAGCATGTGTACAGGGATCATCAGAGCAGGCCGACATTGACCATTGTGTAACGCTGACCGACACCAATGCTGCCATCTTGGAGCTCAGTGCTCCAGCTGATGCCACCTCCTAACCTTGCACAGCCACACACCGTGTGCAGCAGCTCGCAGGCCCCCTTCCACCCCGCGCCATTTAAAGGGATCATTGACTTGTTGCTGACTGATTTCTACTGACTCTTGTTGCAGTTGTAGATTGTTTGGTGTTTTCCAGGGTTGTTTCAAGTTGCTGGAGCCTACAGGGAATGGTGTGGCACATGGGTGTAGGACTTGCTCCTGACTGCAAGGATTCTGCACCAACCGCTAGCTCCCAGACATTGTTTGCAATGCCCTTGGACTACGGCGTGACAGGGAGAATGAGCAAAAGTGACACACAGCAGGGCAAGCAGCTAAAAGAGGGAGGATGGGAAGAACAGTTCTCGGTAGGAGATCATTTATGCCCAGTGTGTTCAAAGAGCGATTCTCCCACCTAGTAAAGAAGTAAAGCCAGTAAAGAACAGCGTGTGAGAAATCTCTGCTTCATTACGGAGGTGAATTTACACAACCACAGAGCAGGGCAGCATTTCCAGTGGCTTTGCAAGTGACCATGACCGTGGACATTTATGCGTCTGGCTTCTTCGAGGCTGGGGCAGATGATATTTGAAAGATCTCCCAGTTTGCTGTCCATTTTTACAAAATGGAGGCCACTGAGGTTCTCTATTCAAAGAGACTTGAATATAGTGCATTCTCTCTTTTCAGAAAGAAGAAGGTGGTGCATGTATGTGGCTTGATGAGGATTGCAGGCTTCCCCACGGTGTAGGGTGCCATTGAGCGTATCACTTTACGATCGCCACATGCCATACCTGAGACATATCACAACTGAAAGGAATTCTCTTCCGTCAACAGTCCAGCTGGTGTGTGACTACTCAGTGTATCATGCAAGTTAATACCCACTGTCCTGACAGCAGCCATGATGTCTTCATTTTGCAGCAAAGTTCCTGTACCAATTCTGTATTTGAGCCAGCAGAGAGTGGCCATTGCATAGTTTGCACAGGCTTGAAACAACTCAAATGCCAGAGACTTTCCCCTTGTATATTTCTTAAATGGCACTAGTGTCAGACAGGGATATAGGCTGCAAAACCTGCTAACCCCAAAAACAGGTGCAGGAAGCCTGGGAAACCCATGGACCCAGAGTTAAAGTCTGAACCCTGGTTTAAACAGCAACTAATGATCATTCACACATTTAAAAGATAGCAGACCCGCCTGCCCTAAGGGGGTTTCTCCAGCTGCTGAAGAAAGCACTCTCATTAAAGGTGGAAGTTAGCAGGTTTCCGTACACTTCCTGATCATGCCTACAATTTCAGTTTTTTTTTAATGCAGTGTTTAAGGGCACCCTATAGATGCTATTGACATATTTAGTATGAATTAAAGCTGGTCACTTAGGTCATTCCCGTTGTGCCTAACTGAATTGTCAAGTACCAGTTTGGCACTTGACCGGATTACTGCACTTTCAGCTATTAGGCCTGATTATATAGGAAGGTCTGAGGTAATTAAGACGTCTTTAACTGAAAACAAGACAGTGTTTTATTTTGCATTTCATTAAGTCATAGAATCATTGCATAGTGCAACGCAGAAAAAAGCCATTCAGCCCACCGAATCTGCGCCAGCTCTTTCAAAGGGTTAGTTCAACGCCCTGGCTTTTTCCCAAAATCTCTGCAGTTACTTTTCTATCAAGTTCCGTATAGAAAGCTACCTACTGAATCTATTTCTACCACTCCCATCAGGCAGCAGCTTCCAAATCCTAACCACTCGTCATGTAAAATCTTTTTTTTCCCCCATGTTGCCTCTGATTGTTTTGCCAACCACTTTAAACCTGTGCCCTCTGGTTACTCCATGGGGAGGTTTCTCTTTATTTACTGTGTATAAACTCCCTCTTAAGCACCTCAATGAAATCTCCTCAGCCTCCTCTACTCTAGGGAAAACAACCTCAGCTTCTCCAGTCCATCCATCTAACTGGAAACCTTTCATGCCTGGAACCATTCTGCTAATTCCACTTCCAATTGATTTTACTAACATTTACTAACAGTTTATTCTCACTCCTACTTTATTATTACTTTCCATTTAAATATGAAAAGAATATTGGAATTGAGTCCTCGAGGGTCACCTCACCTTTGACCTTTGCTGCTTGGTGACATCAGTAAAATAAGGCTAGCTGGTGGCCATTGCCACTGGAAACTGCTGCTCGGCAACCTGGTTTCCTTGTTTCTTTGTGTGCAGGGCTGTTGATCCATCACTTACATGGCTTTGTTATAAAAAGAGGTTTCCACAGACCCACTATTAGTATGAGAATAACACTGGGCTGTAATTTCTGAGCTCCTCAGCTTTGGATTTGGAGGATATCCCAAGGATGCACTGGGGAATCCCTCTTGGAACTTCACAGGTAAGGGCTTGCACAGCAATTGCCTAGAAGTGCAAACTTCCTCTGGGCATATGACTTGCTCTGGGAACCATCTGAAAATGCAATTTAAATGGCAGACTTCAGACATTTCCAGCTGTGTTACACGAATGGTCACTCAGGAAAAGTTAGAAGAATTCAAACCTCTTCTAACTTCTGGGTAACTATTGTAAAGACCCAGCCCCACCCCCACCCACCCCACAGGACTCCCCCCACCCTCCCCCTACTAACCACCCCTTGGCCCCACGTGGGATGTTCCCCCCCCCACCACCCCTCACCCCCACCACCCCTCACACCTCCTAACCTGACCCTATTTCCCCCACCACCCACCCTACCCCTACATGCCCGGAGTGACTCAATCCCCACACTCTCCCCCCTCCAGAGACCCAACACCCCATTACACGACCCAACCCACCCTCCCCACCCCGGCAGGCCTGACACGACCTTCTCCCCCCACCAGCCTTCAGGCCCAACCCCACCCCTCAGCTGACCCGACCTGACCACCCCCAGCCTCTGACCCCTTCCCACCCAAGGTCCTACCCCCAACTCCCCACATTCCCACCAAAGTCAGACCCTCCACCCCCCCCGCCCTTAAGGTCCAAACATTCACCCACCACCACCCAAATTCCACCCCCCCCCCACCCCCCCAAAACACCCCAAGGTCCAAACCCCCATGCCCTCCCACTCCCTGGCCTGTCAAGTTCAGTGGGACCTTTAAGTTACCTGATTTACAGCAGCTAGTGCCCATAAAAAAGGGGGCGTTCCCTTCTTCAATCTGACTCTGCTTGTCTGCGATGCTGGGCTTCAGAGACAGCTACGCCGTCTGGATCTTGCTTGGCCTGGCCTGGGTCAGAAAGCCGGGTGAGAAGAGCATGGAAGAAATTTAGAGTAAGTAATTGGGCATGGAGTGGCAGTTAGTCGCTGATTGCCACTCCGGGGTAGTTCCGGCCCAATATTAACACGGTGTGTGTAACAGGGAAAAATATAAAAATCCAGGCCAAGCCCTCAGCAATATTAACACGGTGTGTGTAACAGGGAAAAATATAAAAATCCAGGCCAAGCCCTCAGCAATCAACTGCAGATTCAAATGGTTCAAATTTTCAACTTTAGCAGGGGAGGGCCAAAGGTTGATGCTAAAGGACTATCTGCCTGTGATACGCCTGCTTAAAGGAAAATCAGGCAGGCTATATAATGGGTGGTACATCCACTACTGCCATCAATGGAGCTGACAGGCCCTTTCCCCAGGGGAAATAATAGTCTCTTTGATAGAGCAGTGTGGATGTGGCCTGTTGAAGGAATGGGCTTGATGAGCTGGATGTCATTGGTTGGTATTTTCCAGTCCCACTCCCCACCCCCCACCAATGGCAGGTTTAATGGTGGGCAGGGGCACAATACGGTGGGAAATGGCATAGGCCTTGTCAAAAGGTGTTGATGAGCTTGGGGGGGGGTGGAGGGTGCTACCAAGGGGAAAAGGCTTCAGAAGGAGGGGTCAGTGGAGTCAATGGAGGATTCCTGGTGGGTGGGCAAACTGAGGCAACCAGCAGTAGGTGGGGGTGATAATGGTTAAAGGGGGCATTGGGAGCTGGTAGAGTGGGCGAATGAGAGTGTGATGATGGAGTGTGAAGAGGTGCCAAAGAGCTTTCCCTCCTTGCACATGCATGATTCTGGGGTTCATGTGTTGTATGATGTTGTGTGTGCCTGCAAGCCATTGTAATGTAAAGGTGCTCAGTAGAGCAGAGGTTAACATAGGACTAGAAAATAACAGCGCCCACGGTATGATGTATTGAGTCACATGGTAATAGACTGAGAGAACACTGTAGAAGCAGCCTACCTGCATGGAAACAGCACCTTGTATACCAATGACTTTAATCTGTATATAGTTCAAGAGTACAAATAAATCACTCGTGTTCAAACATACAATTCTCAAGATCTCATCATTGAGACATCAAGCGAACCCATAACACAACACATGGTGTGTCCCTTGGAAGATGAAGGGTGGTGCTGTGCAAAGGCTTAAGGACTATGGCAAATCAACCACATCAGACATTAAAGTGCAAGTGAACCATATGTTAAAAGGTTTGATATGTGTGACATTCATTGTGCACCCATGCAAACACTTGTGAATTGAGAACTTCTTAACTTTTCTCTCCCTATCACTTCTAAATGCTTCTGCAGCAGGGGTGGAGACAACCTACTGACCCATTGACCCTGTTCCTTGGATGACCTTGGCAGCTGTCCTCTCCAGGTCTCGGTTTACTCTGGGGCAAGGATGAGGTTGTAGGGGTCACAGGCAAACAGAATTTAGAAGGGCCAGACAACCTCAGAGAGTCCTGAGTGGAGGTCAGAGGGGTGTCCAACTGTAGCTCCTCCTCCCTTTGGGTGCCCAAGGGTCCCTGCCTGACACCTTGAGGGGAAGGGGCACCTGGAGGGATGGCAAGGTGCCCCGTCCCCCTCTTGTGTAACCACTACAGAAGCTCACCCGTGGTTACTATAATGGAGTGCAGGTCTGTGCGCATTTCTGACAGAACCTGCTGGACTAGGCTTTCCATGGATTCCCGCCTTCCCCATGGAGACCTCCATGCGTGCGCAGTTCAGCACCACTTCATCAGCCAGCAGGCGGATGGACTCCTCTGCCTTGTGTGCCACCCTGATGAGGGCCTCCTCCATCTCTGCCTCACGTTCCCCACCTCTTGCTGCCTCTTCAGCATCAGTTGGAAGGCCAATTCCAGAGGCCTGTCATCAGACTCCAACCTCACAGATGCCTCTTCCTCAGCACTCCTCCAAGTGCCGGCCAGCTTGGTTGACTCTGCCTCCTCCTGCTGTGGACATGTGCCTGTGCAGTGACCATCAGAATGTGATACCCTTCCTGAAATGGAACTAATACCCACCGAGGTGTGCGTTTCTGGGCTGATGAGGGTGGAGGTGTCTGCTGTGATGGCTCTACAGGTGCACTTTGGTCATTAGCAATGTCCTCACTCCTCTCCAGGCTTATGTTTGAGCTAGACAGGGCTTTCTGTGTCTCGGGCCTTGCCATCTTCCTGGTGGCACCTATAAGTGAGAGAGGAGAGCGCAAGTGACTGCATGAGCTGCCTCCAACATGGAAGGCACCCTTGTTAGGAAGATATAATAATTCTCATAATGTTATTGGAATTTATTGTAAAGAAGAGTAATAGTGGGGTGTGTGTGTGTGTGTGTATGTGACTTAACTGAATTAAAGATAGCTGCTCTGAAGGCTTTGATATAATGGAAGATAAGCTAGGTTTGAAATGTTAAGTAGGTGTAAAGGGAACATATGAATTTTCAAATGAACCAGACTAGATTGATTTCAAAGGAGGGGGTGAAATGTGTCACCTAGTCTGGAGAAGTTTAGAAACAGTGTGTTTATTTTTCCCAAAGATTACTAGTAAAGTTGGTACTATGAGATTTTTATTGTTAGAGAGGTAAAGTCCAAAGACATAGTGAAATGATGGGAATTTGCATTCGAAGGGGAAAATGTAGATAAAGGAAAGAAGGTTGCGTGCCAGGGAAGGCATTCCACGATCTAAGCTAAGTGTGCAAAACCTCCAGCATCCAAGCCTCAAGCTCTGCCTACAAAGAACTGAAGTTAAGAAAACTCACTTTGAACTCGACTGTTTCAGGGTCGCTGTGTGTCACTTTGCCTGGTGCTTCTAAAATCTGTGTGCCTTACTGTTGCCTTTATGAAAGTGTAACTGGGAGTTAGATTAACTAAGGGATTTAGAAGTTATCATAGTAGTAATTTGTAGATCTATGTATGTATTTAAAATCATTTCTTCTATTGATAAGGGTTTAATTAATTTTTGTAAGAAACCTATAAGACTCGGTGTTCTTATTACCACTGAATTCAAGATACGCACCTCGAAATTTATACAAATTGCAAAACAGTTGTGGCAGTTGTTTCGGATTTCCCTTTGGGATTGAGCAGCTCAGCATTTACCATCAGCTGTGCCATAACACCCTTGACCCTGAATTTTCTATGACATGCATGGATCCTTATTGGATAGAGGCCGCAAGCCAATCTGTCCATCTCTGATGGCTCCCACCACTGCCACCCTGCTCGCTCCTCAAAGTCAGTGAGTTCTTTTAACTGTGGCTGACCCCCACCGACCTTCTCCCTCTCTCTACGGTCATGACTTAACTTCTCCTGTGCAAAGCGAGAAGATGGGTTTGAGAACAATTGCATTTAGCGCTTACTTGTACATAGCAATTTCATGTACCTTTCTCATGCTCCCAGCCTTACAAATAACCCACAGAATTGTGTGGCATGTGACTGATGTACTGCAGGCTGTCCAGGAGGGTTCTGGGTCAGCACCCTGCAGAGCGGTGAGCCCATGCAGAGGTAAGGATAAAGCACAGAGAGGCATGTCATGAGCATTGCTTGCTGGGGTCCTCAACAGCTGAGCCCCTCATTTCCCCCAACCCCACTTCCAGACAACAAATGAGCTTTCTCTGTGGATGGGGTGAAGGACCCTCAGTGGTCTCTCCACCTGCAGAGTGAATAGACTGCAGCGGGACTATGAGATGTGACCTTATCAAGTTACCAAAGAGGTCCCCTGCACCATTCATTGAGGTGAGTTTGAGCAGCTGAGGGTTCACTTACCCTTGGCAGTGCAGATGAGGCCATTTATCCTCTTGCAGCATTGGAGGGCATTCCTCTGCTGGACACTGTGGGCACTGACTTCCCTGGAGACTTGCTCCCATACAGGGTTTGCATCTCTGCGCAGCCTGCTCCCCCCCCCCACCACCCCCCATCTGCTGAAAGGAGGATGTCCCTCCCAGCCTCCATTTGGCTGAGGAGGACGCTCAGTGAAGCATTGCTGAACTTGGGTGCCAGAGCTGAGGTTCCTCTTCTGGCTGCCTCCTCCTTGAATGGTAGGTAAGTTGCTGTCCAGGTGCCTTTTAAACATGGGCCCCCCCCCAATATGACGTTAGAGCCCACCCCTCCGCGCAAAACATGGGGAAACCCCCTAACTGTACAATTAATGAGGCTGGGGTCACGCGAATTCCCAGCAGCCTCTGCATTCCTGCCCCCACCATGGGACCTAGTCCCGGAATGGAAAATTCCACCCATTACTTTCTTCTCTGCATTGTTTTGCTTTATTCAGTCCTCTTATGCAGATTCAATATCAATGGAGTCATTTTTAGTACTCACTATAGCCCTTAAGTTTCACACAAACTGCTGCTGTTGCTTTAGAAAGTTTCAATCTTTCCATTTTGTTTTATCCGCAGATGGAATCCAGGAAAAGACTTGCAAAGACAGTGCTGGTGTTTGTAGGTTTCTTCGCCGTGAGCTGGCTCCCCAATCACATCATCTACCTATACCGTTCTTACCATTACGGACAGGCGGACACCTCCTTGGTGCACATGGTTGGCAGCATCTGTGCCAGGATTCTCGCTTTCAGCAACTCCTGTGTTAACCCATTTGCCCTCTACCTGCTGAGCAAGACCTTCCGAAAGCAATTCAACAGCAACCTCTTCTGCTGCAGGAGCCATCTCCTCATCCGCTCGACCAGCATGGGCAGGAGTACCACTGCCTCACGGATGACATCCCTCAAAAGCACAAACCACTCAGTGGCAAGCTTCAGCCTAATCAACGGGAACTTTGTTCAGCAGGAAGGTTATGTATAGAGGTGCCGAACGGCATTCTTAAACCATGTACATTTGGCACTTTTTTTCAGCAATCGCAACCATGCCCAGGGGTCTCGGTCTCAGAGAAGAGGATGTCAAAGAGAATGATGCATTCATGGGTGGATGACAGAAAGTTGGAGTTCAGGCAGAAAGGGTGTATGCTGTGTGTTTGTTAAATAAATGCAAGATTCAGATTAAAGCAGTCTTTTCAGATGTTCGAAACGGTTTTGATATACAGTCGGCCCACTTTAGTAGTAGGGCATCCATCAGGGATGCTAATGGTGTACCAAAGATATGCCACAAAGGTTGTGGTTTGCCAGACTCGCTCTCAGGGAACTTGTGGGAGGCAATAAATAAAACCAGTATAGTGAGAGTTTTGTTACAGGTGGAGAATTTTAGTTGTTCTATTTGATAGTGGTCTATAAATAATGTGTCTTACATCAAAGATTTGTTAGTACGTTTGAGAGAGGTGCATTATATCTAATGCTGTGGGATATCAGACAGCTGTAATTAAATTGGAGGCTCTGGTAGCACAGTACCTCGTGAGAGCACCAACCAATAATGCCACTGAGCATTGGGATGTGGATTAACACAAATAATCCCACACCGAGGCTGGAATTTCCCAGCCCCCCTCCTCCCGCTGCAGTGGGCTCCCCCATGGCGGGGCCATCGAGCTATTGAAATCTCCATTCTCATCGGCAGGACCAGAAGATCCCACAGGCGTGAGAGGCTAGAAAATTCCGGCCCGGGTTTCTAATTTGAGTTGAGTAGAAGCCAAATGATGCCCCAAGAGAGGAAAAGGGGGGATAGTTATGACCATTTTGAAGTATGGTTGATGTTTTCCTGAGGCAAATGGGAAGTAAAGTGAAAATAACCCTCAACGGGAGAGGTTTTTGCTCTGAGCGAAGATTGAAGCATTGTTATAACATATATGTCTGTAATATGTCCAACTCGTGGTCACAATCAAACTACTCCAGTTGGAAAGTGATCCAGTATGGACTCTTAGCAAGGGAAACCTTGAGTCAACTATGTTAGCCACCACAAACTGTCACTCAGTGTTGAAGGCTTACATCTGAAAAATGGCAGCTGTTGAGGTAGTAACTGGTCAGTGATTATATAGTGGTGGCCCAGCAAGTCTTTCTGATTTCAACAGAGAAGCAGTGACAAAACTGAAAGGAAAGTTGAAAAGAACTAGGATTGTGGTCTTTCAAATCCCTGTTTTTTTTATTTCAAGGTTGTGGTACAACAGAGAGATGTTCGAACAGTGTTTGGGAAGTATCAGGCAGTATTATAATATAAGGAGCTCCTATATCTCCAAAAGTGCCATCTTGGTAACAAAGGCCACCTTCAAGTGAATTGGGTTTTAGTTGTGGCCTGTATCCAGTAACAGTGTGTTTCCTTATATTGGGATAGGATTTATTGGGATCTGCCTTTCAGAGTAGGGATTTGCATTGAGGTAAGGCTCAGAATCATGAATGGCTAGGAGCAAAGATTTTTACATGAAACAGATGGATTTTCCAGTTGGCCTCCAGTGGAAAATGTAAATAAATATTGCTACAGGTATTTTTCACTTCCAGTGTAAAACCGCTCTTTAGAATATTTTGCCAACGGCAATATGCTATTTTTTAATGGCAGCTATAAAGGCTCTGCCAAAATAATGATCAGAAATCAGTCTGGTGGCTAAATCATAGATAACTAATTAAAAAATACCACGGGGATAGAATTTCAGAAATGCATGTTTGGAACTGGGACCTTAAATAAAGTATTTTTGCTAGTTCCGCATGCAAACACTGATATTTCTGACACATTGCCCAGTGGCTAATAATTTCAGCACCAGACCAATGCTAGCAGATTTGGTCCATCTGAACACCAGTGGAACAATGTTTTGATATGGTGGATGCCATGAGTGTCAACCAAAACCCATGGAAGTGAAACAACGAAATTGATGGTATCCTCAATGCCCAGTGGAAAATCCAACGATAGACCGTCACCAAATTTTGGGACACCCTGTTGTGACCAAACATTGATTTCAGCCCAGTCTACACAATCCAAAACTCTACATCCCTCAAGTTAGTGTGGGATGTAGTAGATGAACTGTCATGTTTAAACCTGGAGATTATTCTCAATTACTTCAAGAAGATTAATGCCTCAGCAAAAGCACCACAGAGAAGAAATGGCATTCATCCGCGATGAAATTAAAGCAGTATCTGAACAAACAGGCTGCTGTGTTAATTTCAGGGCTCCTTTGCTCGAAATAAATTCAAATTATCCCTCTGTTCAACTTAAATCATGTTAATGTGAATGTGATTTAACTGATATTTTCAACAGAGTAACTTTGAAATAAAGTCATTAGACTGCAATATTATCAAAACAAATTAATTATCCCAGTGGCCCTAAGTTTGTATTTCATGTGGCAATTTTTTCATCAGTTTAAGTGGAATATCAAATTACAAAGAAAAAGATTTTAAAATATTGTAGATTTATGCTGGGAGAGATGATTGGTCATTCCATTTCCTGCTATTTGATGTGCTTTGTTTAAAGAAGCCAATATAAAGTCATCTGTGGAAAGCACACAAAGCACCAAGGATATGAAGCACACTGATTGTCCTCCTTGTTAAATTATGCAAGTAACTTTGAGATTAATCTGTCAGATAATCTGAAATATGTTCAATATTAGAGACAGCAGCTATGGCAATCAGCAAAGAGCAATCGGAGATACTAAAGGTGGTCAATGCTAACCACTTTTCCCAAGAGTTTATAGATGGAAAATCAGGAAAATACATCAAAGGTTTGTGCAACTCCATAGAAACTTTATATCAGCATAAAATTTACAGACTTAGAAAACAAGCCAACTAAACACAATGGCTATATTATATGTATTTTAATATCTTGGATGTTATAAATGCATGACACAAACATGCCATGCTTGAGTGATAACTTCACAACCAAACCTATAGTCCCCATTCCATTGCTCTCAGTCTAGCATTTTTGGGAGTTTTCAACCATGTCAATACACTAATGTTCTATTGCACTTAATATAGGGGAGATGGTGACATAGTGGTAAAGTCACTGGACTAGTTTAAATCCCACAGCATCATCTGGTGGAATTTAAATTCAGTTAATAAACCTGGAATATAAAGCTAGTCTTAGTAATGGTGACCTTAAAGCTATCACCAATTGTCATAAAAGCTCACCTGGTTCACTAAGAAACTCTGCTCTAGCAGGGCAATTAGGGATTAGCAACAAATGAAAATAACTTATCATATGAAGTTCAAAATAAAAGCTACTTGCAGATTTTTAATATTTCACTACTTATATTTAAGTCACATTGGAGCAGCTGCGATGCACCCAAGAATTAGTTTATGCTTGGAGATTCTTAAAATAGCTGCCAGTCATGGATGTGAGAGGTAACTTGCATGTCAAAACAATGAATGTTAAAGCACCCTGCAATGTTCATTCAAGGTTGAAAAAAATCAAAATAGCTTTTCTTTGTAACAATTCCCACATGTCACATAGGAGAATATACAATGGGAAGAATTATAGTGCCTTGTTTAATCCCTTGTGAGGAAGGGCTTCATAACTTTCATGTGCCTTTGTACTTTGTGAGTTCTGAAGCTTCTCCGTCATTTTGAGAACAAATTGCATATTGCTCCATTGCAGCTTCTGCTCCTGTATAACATTTGGAAATTTTCACATTAGAAAGGGAAAATTGTCTTTTCACCCTCGTTCATTACAAAAAGGCAATTTGTTCGACATTTTGTAAAATTAACTAATTTTTCTTTAAACAAACTTGATACATTGTGCTGTCAGTGGAATGCCATGTGCTAGCAATGGAATACTATGCATTACCATTTTTATTTCAGTCTTAAAATGTGATCCTGATTCTGATCGTAGTTCACTGTGATACCATTAGTCTGACTTGTACAAATAAAAGCATTAGCATGCTCAGTTCTCAACAATATGACTTTTTTTGAACGTCAGTTTGCCAGCCAGTAAATGATGACAATCTATATGCCTGCTGCATATGACTATTGTGATAATATGTAAATAGATTGTATATATGCATATATTTGACTGAAGTAAGTGCAGGCGAAGCTGTGTTCATGCCGATTGTAATATCAAAGTTTGCACTGTTGGTTTTGCTGGACCTCATAATCTCTGACAACCAAAAGTATAGTTATAACATTTTCTATTTGAATTTCTAAATAATGCAATTAGATAACACTGTAAAAGAAATCATGAATTCCATAGCTCTGTAAGCATGAAGGATTTGTATCTTGCTGGTGCCCTAAAGTAGAAAATACAAACCGTGATTGTAAAAGGAACCCTTCCCTTTGAAAAGTAATGTAGTGTGTTCTGGATGGTACAGCAAATTTCACAGTCCTTTCCCTTGACTGATTACATTTTTTCCTGTTAGCTTCATGGGTCCTTAATGAAATAGCTTAAGGTCTTAGTCACTACTGGACCAAAATCCAGAATGCAGAGATACTCTGTGCTTCAAACAGCTCCTGGACTCACTTGCCCTCTTGATATGTCTCTGAATCTGGACATTATGCTCGAAGCTAACTTAACCCTGGTTAACTTTATCCCACTATGAGACTCTGACTTTAACTTTAAACTCTCTCAACAGGCTCCTCCTTATCCTCTGTTTACAACCAGGACAGTTATCCTAATATTTGCCATGCCTATGAAACCAGAATTCCCTATTTTGGCTGCTACTGCAGACCCAAATTCGTTCCTTCTATCTGCCTTTTACTACACTTCCCAAACCCACCTTGGATCCTTCTCTCCCGTCTCATTCTCTTTTTGTTATCCTCCCCTGTCTACTTTTTGACGCAAATTGGCACCAAAACAGGCAGCTTCACTAAAAAAGATGTCATTAGGTTGGAAATGCAGAGGGTGACTATGTCCAACTGGTGCAGTAGGGATTGCTATTCTATTCTCATGGTTCAGGCAGAGTGAAGGAAGCTTTGAAATGCCCTTACCTGAAATGGGAATGTATTAGTGCTGACACTGGGTGCTCAAAGCTAAAAGTGGTTCCATTCTTCAGAACTCATCTTTCCTTTTCAATGCAAGTAAATCCATTTTAGGAGAGCCCTCTTCCAAAGCTGCCTGACTATATTGAGCTAGATTACAATAACATCCATCAAGTCAAGTTGTAAACATTCAAGTGTTTTGTTGGAAGTAGAACCAACCTTGCTTGTGCACAATCCTGATGGAAACATCAGTATTTGACATGGTGGGTGTAATTCCTATTTTAATGAGAGAAGGGGGGGTTGGCCATCTTTTTCCATGGTTAGAAAGGAAGTCTGCTCTCATACTTGTAGGAATTTGTAGCTTCGGGACATTTTCCAAGAAATTGCAGAGACAAAGAACCATCAGTTCCAATTAGAAAAGAAATGTTATTCTCCCCTATATTTATCTGCCAAGGTAGGTAGATTTACAAAACAGATCACTGGTTTATATCCCAGTTTTGTATTTTGTACAAAGTAGGCTCCTGGACCCAAAGGATCCAAAAAAAAAGTCAACCATTATTCATGGTTACAGAAAGACCAAACGTTATTCATAATACCTCCAACTGTTTCTTCTCAGCATTTGCTTCACTGGTCTTTTACCAGAGGGCGCCGAATGTGACAAATCGGCGTGTTTCTTTTCTGTGTTAACAAATGCTTTTCTTCTGTAACAAGGTTTCAATGAGCAGACAGAAGTTGACTGTTATTTTAAGTGCTGGTTTGAAACTGAGGGAACGTTATGGCTGTGACAAGGGCAGGGCTTACAGAAGTCGCTGATGCTCAAAAGTTGTGGCCTATAGTTAAATTATTTCACCTAATTTCCTGATGACTAATGGTTTGACAGATACTGATTTTCTTTGTAATTCCAGGAATCTTAGTCATTCTCATCTTCCCATTAATTTCCTGCACTGCGCTGACTGTTCTACCCTCCATTGATTCCGGTTTCATTTTATAGAGCTCTCGAGTGTGAACAGATGAGATTGTAGTTATATATTGAGCACTCAGCAACAGTGACCAGCAAATGACTGTAACAATTAGCTGATCATAGGACAATTCAAAAATATTTATTAGGATGGCAAAGAACTGTGTTGTATTTTATAATAAGGACACCAGGATGTATGATATAAAAAAACCAATACATGATGGGATAGCAGTAGAATTTGGAAAACAAGTCAATTGTAATGTGCTGTTATGAGTTATGTGGATGCATGCCACTCAAATGAATCTATCATCTGTGATTCATGGCTTCCTGTTGTGTTGGCTTTACCTCTTGTTCTCTGTGGTTTAACACAGAGATCAATGCTTAAGACTGCTGCAGTTGTCCAATTGTCAAGATAGCATGAACCTGATAGCATCTCTGACAGCTGTGCTTTGAAGGGAAAAGCTATCAATATAAGTATCCCTTCCCTTGTCTGCATTTTGTTTCTTCCCAAAGATTACTAGTTGCTGAAGACATTTATTTTTTTCACTACAGTCAAAAGTAAAAATATAATATATATATAATTATCATAAAGTACTTTTATTGTTTAAAAAAGACTACGACAAAAAATATTTATTGCCATGAATAATTGTGTACATGTCGTAGGCAATGTTGTTATTGTCATACAATAGTGAATCAGTAGCATTGCATCTGATGTGTGCTTATTATTTTAGAACTGTTTGCACTGAAGTGATGCAGAGTGTTTTGACGCTTCCTTGTTTACATTGTGCCTGCGCCTTGTTTTTCCCCAATAAAGGAGATAAAGTCACGTGAAGTGTTATTTATGCGTCATTTTGTTCTTATCTTTACAGTTGGAGTGCTTTTAATCCCGAAGATGCCAGCATTTCCATACAGCTGGTCTTGTTTTTACACGCTCTCTCTAATTTCCCTACAAGGACACTCTCTTATATAATTTTAGCCAAGGTGATGCATTTTCATTCACTGTCATTGAGACTCCGATACAGTTTGAACCTGTGAAACCTTGGAGAGCCAACAAATCCAAAGCAACAACTGCTCCCTTAAGCCAGACAGCTTTATGAGTTTGCAGTTTACACACTGAAATAAACCCTTGATATCACAAGAACAGCAGAACTCAAATATCAGAAGTAACCTGCATGTAAAAACATAGTTTTATAAAATTAAGAGGAAAGCACTTCCGACTGGAAATTCTTTGTTGTTTCTCGCACTGTGACTGTCACTTCAGAGGAAACCTTGTGCTGGATTTTGTCATGCAGGTGGATTTGAAGGCAGGCATGGGGCGGGGGGTGGGGTTGGGGGGGCGGGGGGTGGGGGGGTGGGGATTCTCACTACTGACTAGTGTGCCAGCTTGCCACCATACACCTGGCTCTGGACTATTTTCAGGGAAGTGGTGCCCGCAGAGAAGTGGGTGGATGATGGGTACCCACCCACATTTAGCAACTATCGAATTAGGCCAATTGCAATGCCAGTTGACAGCCCTTTTCACATGCTGTCTGGATTTTCCAGGCGGTGGATGGGCCACGCACACCCCCTTCACCCCAACCGTGGCTGCACCCTACACCTGGCACATCTGGAAGGCTGACAGATGGCAGGCTAGTGCAGTTAGAGGGCCATCCTGCAAAGCACGGATTTGTTGGTCTGCGAGGGCCACTGCCACAGGACAGGTCATCTTGTTCCTCCCGCATTGATGGGCAGGCAGCAGTGGCCGCCATTTATTTGTCAAATGTATAATTCTTCAGAGGGTGCCTCCATGTTGAGGTGCCCTTGCAGTCCCCGACCTGCCTGAACAGTGCCCACCTCTCCCGGTGAGGTAGCCAAGGCTCCAGAGCTGCCAGCCCCATGATTGTCTGTGCAGTAACAAGATCCTGCCTGCCATCCTTAATAGCATGGCAAACACAGAGATGGCCAGCTGGGAATCTGCCTCCCAGGAAATTACTGAACTGGTCTCCCTACTGGCAAGTACAGGCTCAGGACCCCCATTTCGTCCAGTCATTGGGGGCCCAGTGCTCGCGAGAACATCCAGCCTCTTGTTTATGTGCCTAAAAAGGAGTGGTGCCAAAATTTAACCTGATCTTTGCCAACCGAGTAGAAGTAACCCTGAGGAAATTACCAGGACTGGATTCAGCTTGCCCTTTCCACCTTGCTGTCTCCATTCTCTCTTTTTCTCCCATTGTCGTTGATCATTTTTCACAAACTTTCATTTTATTTTCACTGTTCAGAGAACCATACAGCTCCAAAGGTGACCCTTTGACCTATCACATGTGTGCCGTACACTGAGAGAGCTATCCAATTAGTCTCACTCTCCTGCTCCTTCCCCTTGCCCTGAAATCTTGCCTTTTCAAGTATTTATACCATTCCCTTTTGAAATCTGTTATTGAATCTGCTTCCACCACCCTTTCAGGCATTCCAGGTCAGAACAAAGCTCTACATAAAAAAAACTCTGCTTCTTTTGCCAATTATCTTAAAGCTATCTTAAAGTTTTTCCAGGTAATTCTGTTTTTGTTTTTTATCTTAAAGCTGGATTGGTTATCAGTTGTAGCTCAGTTGGTAGCACTTGTATTGCTAAGTCAGAACTTTATGTGTTCAAGTCCCGCTCCAGAGAATTGAACATAAAAGCAATCTAAACTGACAAGCAGTGTAGTACTGAGAGCCTACCACACTATTGTTACAGCAAGACCCTGTCTACCTTCTTGGATGGATGTCTTTTATCTTATGGTACAGTTTTGAAGAAAAGCAGGGTGTTATCTCCAGTGTCCTAGCCAATATTTATTTCTCAGTTAACAGCGCCACAAAAGATTATCTAGCCATTATCACAATGCTGTTTGTGGGACCTTGCTGTGCACAAATTGGCTGTTGTGTTTATCATATTACAGCATTGGCTACATTTGAAAAGTACAGAATTGTCATTAAAGTGTTTTAGACACCCTTAGGCCATCAAAGGTGCTATATGCATGCAAGTATTTTGTCATTTATTCGTTCCTCTGATTATCGACCCTTCTGTCAGTGAAAAGTTTTTCCCTGCTTAATCTAGTAACATTGCTCATAATTTTAAACACCTCTCTCCAGTCTCCTTCTCTAATCTAAAAATAACAACCCCAGCTTCTTTCATCTCTCAGCTGAAGTGTTCATATCCTACCTATTGTAATTCACTTAGAGTTGAAATTCTATGAAGACTATTATCAACACACCCATAAATACACATGTATAAAATTCTTAGGAATTTTACAAGAGTGCATTAAACAGCACTAAACACAATTGAAACAGAAAGTCAGACCACTCAATATTCTATGGTCCTCCTGGAAAGGTCATTGCTTTCAAGTAGTCAAAGGCCAAGCCTCCCAAATTGGACAAGCTTTTACATGTCCAAGAAGGAGAACAGTCCAACAACAAGTTAACTCATTGCCCAAGTGTTTGTATGAGCAGCAGCACTTGAAGGGTTAATACTGCCAATTCCATTGACCACGAATAGAGACCAACCTGATAACTCCCATCAAATCTCAACTGAAGGCAAAAGACACGATTTAAAAAATAACTACAAACTCAGACTAATTAATGAAATTACCCTAAAATCTCTTTTGGGAATAAACGTTCTTTTTTTAAACCATGGGTTGAAAGCTCTTATTTTGTAGCACTGAGCTCGTAGGCTCATACTAGTTTGTTTTCGGGTTTTCTGTTCAGTCTGAGTCCAGCATTGTAGCTGAATGGACCTATCTGATAACTCCACTTTCACACTTCTCAAGCACCATAGGTAGCACCTAATCAGCAGGAATAGTGAATATTTAGATTTCCTAGCTGTGGAGTAAACAATATCTTAGTTGGAGTTGCCCATTGAAGATTTTGAAAAGTTCCTTTTAGAGAATTGGACAGGGAGTTCTGTTAGGGTGATGTATGCTGGCCAAGGGCCCCTTCAAACATTGACAGAGCAGGAGCATAATTACTGCCAAGCTCAACTCAGAGTCCACAACTATGAAGAGCTGAGTTTGAGGACTAATGTTCTACTGCGTGAAAGGATAACCAAGGTAAGGCTAGAAACTCCATCTATTAAGGGAGGAAATCCGCTCCAGGAGAACAACTAAGCTAAACAACTGCAACATTGAATCACTGCACTGAGACCAATCAAGGAACAGCCAATTTCCTGTTCCATTTTTTTCTTTCATGTACTATAAAATCCTTATAAGCCTATCCTCCTACTCTGTCATCAGGGCTGCTGTGTGCATGGGGCCCAGATAAATGTGTGTGACATTGTGAATGTTGTCTTTATCTTATTTTTTGAGCTCGGGAATAGTTTCAATAAACTTACCTTGTTCTTTGCTTAACCTAAGAAACCCTAAGTAATTCTCTACAACCTCGACGCATTGTTTAAGAAGGGTAGCAGGGATAATCCAGGAAATTACAGCCAGTGAGCCTTACATCAGTGGTAGGGAAATTATTGGAGCAGATTCTTCGTGACAGGACTTACTACCATCTGGAAGCAAATGGGCATATTAGTGAGAGGCAGCATGGTTTTGTGAAGCATGGTCATGTCTCACTAACTTGATCGAGTTTTTCGAGGAAGTGACAAAGATGATCGACGATGGAAGGGCAGTGGATGTTATCTACATGGATTTCAGTAAGACCTTTGACAAGGCCCTTCATGCAGACTGATACAGAAGGTAAAGTTGCACGGGATCAGAGGTGAGCTGGCAAGATGGATACAGAATTAGCTTGGTCATAGAAGACAGAGAGTAGCAGTAGAAGGATGCTTTTCTGAATGGAGAGCTGTGACTAGTGTAGTTCCGCAGGGATCAGTGCTGGGACCTTTGCTGTTTGTAATATACATAAATGATTTGGAGGAAAATGTAACTGGGCTAATTAGTAAGTTTGCAGATGACACTAAAGTTGGAAGAGTTGCAGATAGTGAAGAAGATTGTCAAAAGATACAACGGGATATAGATCGGTTGGAGACTTGGGCGGAGAAATGGCAGATGGAGTTTAATCCGGACAAATGCGAGGTAATGCATTTTGGAAGGTCTAATACAGGCAGGAATTATACAGTAAATGGCAGAACTCTTAAGTGCATCGATGGCCAGAGGGATCTGGGTGTACAGGTCCACAGGTCACTGAAAGTGGCAACGCAGGCGGATAAGGTAGTCAGGAAGGCATATGGCATGCTTGCCTTCATCGGCAGGGGTATTGAGTATAAAAGCTGGGAAGTCATGCTGCAGCTGTATAGAACATTGGTTAGACCACACTTGGAATATTGCATGCAATTCTGGTCACCACATTACCAGAAGGATATGGAGGCATTGGAGAGGGTGCAGAGGAGGTTTACCAGGATGCTGCCTGGTCTGGAGGTTATTAGCTATGAGGAGAGGTTGGAGAAACTCGGATTGTTCTCACTAGAGCGACGGAGATTGAGGGGCGACTTGATAGAAGTTTACAAAATTATGAGTGGCATGGACAGAGTAGATAGTCAGAAGCTTTTTCCCAGGGTGGAAGAGTCAATTACTAGGGGACATAGATTTAAGGTGAGAGGAGAAAACTTTAGAGGAGATGTGCAGGGCAAGTTTTTTACACTGAGGGTAGTGAGTGTCTGGAATTCGCTGCCAGAGGAGGTGGTGGAAGCAGGTACAATAGTGGTGTTTAAGAGGCAGCTTGACAAATACATGAATAGGATGAGAATAGAGGGATACGGACCCCGGAAGTGCAAAACGTTTTAGTTGACGGGCAATATGATTGGCGCGGGCTTGGAGGGCCGAAGGGCCTGTTCCTGTGCTGTACTTTTCTTTGTTCTTTGTAATCAGAATGGGCAAAGCAAATCCTCTGTAAATTCTTAACAGGTTTTGTCAAAGGAGGAGTGGGAGAATCAGGGAATCATTTCATTTTTCCTCACCTGATTGTAACAATATCATTGAAGGAATCCATAATAACAATGCTGCCATGTAGCTTTCTTTCCCATCATCTGAGTCATTATTAAATGCGGTGAATAGTTGAGGGAGCAACACAGATCATTGTGTGGTACCACAGGCAGGAATATTGTCTTGGGGTCAGGACCCCGATACCAGGGTGAAAAGCGAGTCGGAAATAGTCATTCAAAATGGTTTTCAAAGGAATGGCCAGAGGGCACTCATTGCATCCAATTAAGGACAGTGGGCAGGCAGACTCCCTACATTGGACAGCCAATAGGAGGCCCTTCAGCACTGAGACCAGCAGCCTGTGTTGATGCAAGTTAGGGGCAGAGGGGGCATCTTCAGCACTTTTAAAAGTTTTGAAGATAAGAATGACCACAACTGCCAGGTCGCCATTTTAGAGGGGGATCCACTAACATCAGCGTGTGTTGTGGGGCGGGGCGGGGGTGGTGGTGGGGGGAGGAGGGGGGGCGGTGGTGGGGGTGCGAGTGGGTCTTTAAATTGTCCACGAAAGCAGGCTTCCCAGCCTGTCACTGGGCGGCCGCACCCTTTCACTGGCTATGATTCGGCCACCGCAGGAGGCCCACCCAACGAGAAAATTGCAGTCGGTGTAGAAGACGGTCTCAATCGGACCACTTGTTTGCTTCAGCTGTGGCTACCCACAGCTCGCAGGCGGGTAGCCATTGTGCCCCTGAGACAGTCTGCTTGAGTGTGGCTCGGAGGTGGGAAGGTGCCGACAAATCGATAGGCTTCTCTCCCGCTGCTATTTTTCTGCCCAACCGCCTCCAGCCCTGCCTCCCCAGCCATCCGAAAATCTGGTCCCACTTGTCACATCCTGTCAAGTCTCCCTATTTTCTGTATCCTGCCACTCACCCTATAATCGACTCAATAACTTGCCTTCAATTCCATGTGCTTTCATGAGCTAAATTCTTTCCCATCTGACAGGCAGATTTGAAGCACTTCAGTGACCTTACTTAAGACAGTTAGTTGGATTTTCACTTGATGATTCACAGCTCACAAGTGAGCAAGAGCAGACACTGGTGACAGGGACAGCAGTCAGGAGCCAAGCCTATTCATTCTTGAGGGTTTGAATTCCCCCATTATTCCCATTCCAAGTGCAAAAATTAATGTAGCATCTGATGTTAATGATGGGTTGTAAATAACTTTCACAAAACAATATCCAGTCTTAACAATTAAACAAAAATGATTGGGTGAAATAGGATGTTTTAATATTTTGAGGCATCAAAAGTTGGTTTTTCACCCCAACTAATTGTTTTCTCCAGGGGCTTCAGTCAGAAGTCAAACTGGGCACAGGGTAAGATGGGGCGCCGATTCATTTTCACCCCTATCCCTCTATGGCCCAAAACCAATTCCAGCCCCATTGTTTCTTGAATATAAAGAACAAGTGCCTGATAGGTGTTTCTGCAAGAGTGGCCCCAACACTCACACCACCATAATGCCAATACTGCCCCCTCAGCTGAAAGACACTGTCAGCTGAAAAGTGCAACGAGCTGCAGAGCAACAGAGGGAGAGAGCGAGAAAGTCTGCAGTGAAATAAAGGGCATGGAAATGTCAGCATTGTCCTCAGATAGTTACTTGCTACTTCGGAGGGAGAATTATCTTTACAGATCTAGTCTAGGTGTACACTTGGGCTTTCAGATGACAAAGTGTAAACCCTCCCTCGAATTTCTCCACATTCTTCCATCAGGTTTCATTTCCCATGTGTTTGTCCATTTTAAAGACCTGATAGGCAAGAATGTCAATATACCAACAAAATAAGTTGACATTTTCACCATTAAGAAATTCCATGAGACAGAAGCCTGTTTTCAAATATGTTTTCCGATGATAAGAAAGGTTCACTGAGTGCGACTGTGATGCAACTGTAAATCTTGCCATATTTTGGTTCTTTTCTGCATATTATTTTTCTGTCCTATCATCTGTCATTGCGGGGGAGGTTGAAAGTGCACCTGTAGAACCATCACAGCACCCACCTGCACTCTCCAACAGCCCAGAGGCACTCACCTTGGTGGGTACTAGATCTAGTTCAGCCAGGGTCTCACAATCTGGATACATGTCTGCAGCAGGAGGAGGCAGGGTCAGCCAAGCACTTCGGCACTCAGGGGACTGCTGGGAAGAGGCATCTGAAATGTCCAAGTCGGATGATGAGCCTTTGCGATTGGCCCTGCCCGAGATGTGGAGATGCAACGAGAGGTGGGGGATCCTCAGGCAGAGGCCCTCAACAGCGTGTCACATGAGCCAGAGGAGTCTATTCGCCTCCTCTCTGATGAAGTGCTTCCAGCCATGGAGGTCTCCATGGGGAGGATGACAAACACCGTGGAGAGACTGGTCCAGCAGAACACCAAGTTTCTGTCGGAAATGCGCGCAGATCTGAACTCCTTCTCTGTAGCCATGGGTGAGATCTTGCTGTGGCTACGCGAGAAGGGGATGGGGCACCTCAACCACCCTCCAGGTGCCCCTTCTCCTCAAGGAGTCAGGCAGAGGCCCTTGGGCATTCAAAGGGAAGAGGACTTGCTGTTGGACACCCTGGGACCTCCGCTCAGGATTCTCTGAGGATGTCCGGCCTTTCAGAATCCCCCTTGCCTGTGTCCCCTTCAGCTTCACCTTCTGTGACTGCAGAGGGAGCAGCTGCCACACAGCAGGGCAGCCAAAGTAAGCCGGGGCCCTCCAGGCCTCAGGTCTCCAAAGGACGCCCGCCAAGGTCATCCGAGACAACAGGGTAAACTGGTCAGCAGGCTGCCTCCAACCCTTGCTGCAGATGTTGGGGAAGCACCTAGAAGAAGCGGTAGGGAATGAAAGATTAAGAAGTTATGATTTCACATGTGGTTCAAGGCGCACTATAACTGTTAATGTTCTTACACTTTTGTAAATAGGCTACACTTACACTTTAATGAGGTCTCATGTGGTTTTATTGTGATTCATATTCTTTAGGCATGTCTGCACCAACCAACACGCGATCTTCAGGGGGACACCCCAGGCTGGGTCTACGTCCCCCGCGATCAGGCATGTGTAGGGAGACAGGGATCTTTGTCAGGGCCCTTGCGAGCTATGTGTAAGAAGCCTCCTGCACACACTGAGCCTTTGCCCTTCATGCGCTCATCAGTTGAAATGCCTGAACATTGTCAGCACTATGTGTTGGGGTTCCCTTAAGTTGTCCAGTTGAGCTGACCTGCCACTCCGCCCATCCTCTCTGACCCAACTCCCATGCAATATCTCAAGATCTTGAACTCAAGGCTCTAGATAGTCGCAGGTGGCCATGGTGTGCGTGATTTTCAGTCTCCCAATCTCCCCCCATGTCCCACACCCTCCCCGCATTACCATTGACTCTCCTGATGGGACCTCAGACCTTTCCACAGTCACCCTACAGCCCTCCCCCATCACCCTCCACCCTGTGCAGGTGAATGTTCACGTCCTCTACCTTCAAAACAGCCCACTCGCGTGACAATAGACATGCTCCCCCCCAACTCCCATCCTGCTAACGCCCCAGAATCCGGTTTTACCTTCGTGTACCCTCCAACAATCTTCAGTGTTCCTTCACCCATCATCGTGGAATCCTCACACTCCCACCCCACTGGCTTCAACTCCCCCCTTTAACCCTCACCATCTCTTCCTATCTACAACTCCCTCAATGTGCTGCCCAGGACTCATCAGTTGACACCACAGACCCGTCCCTCTGAATCCCTTTCCCTCTTCCCCCCCACATGCCTGTTCGCACCTACACTTCCCCCCTGCCCATTCACACTTACACACCTCCCCATGCCCATTCACACCTGCACACCCCTATCCCCATTCACATCTGCACAGCTCCCCCTGCCCATTTACACCTACGCATCCCCCCCTGCCCATTCACACCTACACAGCCCCCCCTACCCATTCACACCTACACATCCCCCTGCCCATTCACACCTACACACACACCTCCTGCCCGTTCACACCTGCACACCCCCCTATGCCCATTCACACCTGCACATCCCCCATGCCCGTTCACACCTGCACACCCTGTGCCCCCCTGCCCACTCTTCACCATGGCCCTGCCCGCCCTCCTGCTCAATACCACCTCACCCATTCCATAAACCCCAAGGCATCTCTCTCTCTTTCCCCTACCACCCCCAAAATCCTCGCTTCCCCCTAGGCCTGCACTCCCGCCCCACCTCTTTGTTTCTCTCCTCCCTGTCTAATGCCAACCCCCAACACAAAGCATCACCACCTGCAGTGATGGTGTAGTGGCATTGGAACTGGATGAGTAATCCAGAGATCCAGGGTAATGCTCTGAGGACCTGTCTTCAAAACTCACTATGTCAGATGGTGGAATTTGAAATCAATAAAAATCTGGAATTAAAAGTCTAATGATGACCATGAAACCATTGTCAATTGCTGTAAAAACCCATCTGGTTCACTAATCCTCTTTAGGGAAGGAAATCTGTTGTCCTTACCTGGTCTGGCCTACATGTGACACCAGACCCACAGCAATGTGGTTGACTCTTAAATGCCTGCAGAAATAGCCTAGCAATCTACTCAGTTGTAACAAACTGCTACAAAGCCCCAAAAAAGGGTTGAAACAGGACAGATCAACCTAGGCAGCAGAAACAGCAATGATAAAATCAGCCCTGTTGATCCTGCAAAGTCTTCCTCACTAACATCTGGGGGCTTGTGTCAAAATTAGGAGAGCTGTCTCACAGACTAGTCAAGCAATATAGTCATCCTCACGGAATCATACCTCACAGATAATGTCCCAGACACCACCATCACCATCCCTGGGTATGTCCTGCTCCATCAGGAGGACAGACCCAGCAGAGATGGCGGCACAGTGGTACACAGGCAGGAGGGAGTTGCTCTGGGAGTCCTTAACATTGACTCTGGACCCCATGAAGTCTCATGGCATCAGGTCAGACATGAGCAAGGAATCCACTTGCTAATCACCATGCCCTCCCTCAGCTCATGAATCAGTGCTCCTCCATGTTGAACATTCCTTGGAGGAAGCACTGAGGGTGGCAAGGGTGCAGAATTTACACCAGGTATTGGACTTCAATGTCCATCACCAAGAGTAGCTCGGTAGCACCACTACTGGCCGAGCTGGCTGAGTCCTAAATGACATAGCTGCTAGACTGGGTCTGTGACAGGTGGTGAGGGAACCAACAAGGGAAAAACATACATGAGCTCATCCTCACCAACCTGCCTCCCACAGATGTATCTGTCCGTGACAGTATTGGTAGGATTGACCACCACACAGTCCTTGTGGAGACCAAGTCCCACCTTCACATTGAGGATACCCTCCATCGTGTTGTGTGGCACTACCACCATGCTAAATGCAATAGATTTTGGATAAATCTAGCATCTCAAGACTGGGCATCCATGAGGTGCTGTGGGCCATCAGCAGCAGAATTGTACTCGTACACAATCAGTAACCTCATGGCCTGGCATATCCCTCACTCTACCATTACCATCAAGCCAGGGGATCAACCCTGGTTCAATGAAGTGTGCAGGAGGGCATGCCAGGAGCAGCACCAGGCATACCTAAAAATGAGGTGTCAACATGTTGAAGCTATAACACAGGACTATGTTCATGCCAGATAGCATAAGCAACAAGTGATAGACAGGGCTAAGTGATCCCACGACCAATGGATCAGATCTAAGCTCTGCAGTCCTGCCACATCCAGTCGTGAATGGCAGTGGAAATTAAACAACTCACTGGAGGAGGACGGTCCACAAATATCCCCATCCTTATCGATGGGGGAGCCCAGCACATCAGTGCAAAAGATAAGACTGAAGCACTTACTACAATCTTCAGCCAGAAGTGCTAAGTGATGATCCATCTCGGCCCCCACCAGGGGTCCCCAACATTACAGATGCCAGTCCTCGGCCAATTCAATTCACTCCATGTGATATCAAGAAATGGCTGAAGGCACTGGATACTGCAAAGACTATGGGCCCCGACAATATTCCGGCAACAGCACTCAAGACTTGTGCTCCAGAACTTGCTGCGCCCCAAGCCAAGCTGTTCCAGTACAGCTACAAGGTATCTATCAGGCAATGTGGAAAATTGCCCAAGTATGTCCTGTACAGAAAAAGCAGGACAAATCCAACCCAGTCTATTACCGTCCCATCAGTCTACTCTCCATCATCAGTAAAGTAATGGAAGGGATCATCAACAGTGCTATCAAGCGGCACTCGCTTAGCAATAACCTGCTCACTGATGCCCAGTTTTTGTCCCACCAGGGCCACTCAGCTCCTGACCTCATTATAGCCTTGTTTCAAACATGGACAAAAGAGCTGAACTCCATAGGTGAGGTGACTGCATTTAACAAAGTGTGGCATCAAGGAGCCCTAGGACAACTAGAGTCAATGGGAATCAGGGAGAAAACTCTCCACTGGTTGGATTCATGCCTAGTACAAAGGAAAATGGCTCTGGTTGTTGGAGGTCAATCATCTCAGTTCCAGGACATCACTGCAGGAGTTCCTCAGGGTAGTGTCCTGGGCCCAACCATCTTCAGCTGCTTCATCAAGGACCTTCCTTCCACCATAAAGTCAAAAGTGGGGATGTTTGCTGATGATTGTAGAATATTCAGCACCATTCGGGATTCCTCAGATACTGAAGCAGTCCATGTCCAAATGCAGTAAAACCTGGGCAATATCCAGGCTTGGGCTGACAAGTGGCAAGTAACATTCATGCCACATAAGTGTCAGGCAATGACCATCTCCAACAAGAGAGAATCTAACCATTGCACCTTGATGTTCAATGGCATTACAATCACTGATTCCCCCATTATCAACATCCTGGGGGTTACCATTGACCAGAATCTGAACTGGACTAGCCATGTAAATACAAGAGCAGGTCAGAGGCTAGGAAACTTGTGACGAGTAACTCACCTCTTGACTAACCAAAGCCTGTCCCCATCTACAAGACACAAGCCAGGAGTGTGATGGAATACTCCGCATTGCCTGGATGAGTGCAGCTCCCACAACACTCAAGAAGTTTCACACCATCCAGGAGAAAGCAGACAGCTTATTTGGCACCACATCCACAAACATTCACTCCCTGAACCACCAATGCAGAGTAGCAGCAGTGTGTACCATCTACAAGATGCACTGTAGGAATTCACCAAGACTCCTTGGACAGCATCTTCCAAAGCGATGACCGCTACCATCTAGAAGGACAGGGGCAGCAGATAGATGGAACACCACCAACTGGAAGTTCCCTTCCAAGTCACCCACCATACTGACTTGGAAATATATCGCCGTTCCTTCACTGTTGCTGAATCGAAATCCTGGAACTCCCTTCCTAACAGAACTGTGGGTGTGCCTACACCACAGAAATTTCAGCGGTTCGAGAAAGCAGATAACCACGAGGTTCTGAAGGGCAGCTCGAGATGGGAAATAAATGCAGGCCCAGCCAGGCAATCCCACAGCATGTGAACGAATAAAAAATTAAAAAATCCACATCCTGGAGGCTCAAGTAGCACAAAGTTCCAAGTCCAGGAAGATCTTGTAACATGAAGATCCATGTCCGAGAAGCTGCTGTAGCGCACAGATCCATGGAGTTGCTGAAGCACGCAGACCCATGCCCTAGAAGCTGCTGTAGCACACAGATCCATGGAGTTGCTGCAGCACGCAGACCCATGCCCTAGAAGCACCTGTAGCACGCAGATCCATGCCCTAGAAGCAGCTGTAGCATGCAGATCCATGCCCTAGAAGCAGCTGTAGCACGCAGATCCATGCCCATGAAGCACATCCAGCATGAAGGTCCATGCCCTAGATGCTGCTGTAGAATGCAGATCCATGCCCTAGAAGCTGCTGTAGAATGCAGATCCATGCCCTAGAAGCTGCTGTAGAACGCAGATCCATGCCCTAGGCGCTGCTTTAGGACGCAGATCCATGCCCTAGAAGATGCTGTAGCATGCAGATCTATGCCCTAGACGCTGCTGTTGCACGCAGATCCATGCCCTAGAAGCTGCTGTAGCACACAGATCAATGCCCTGGGAGCTGCTGTTGCACGCAGATGCATGCCCTAGACGCTGCTTTAGGATGCAGATCCATGCCCTGGGAGCTGCTGTAGCACGCAGATCCATGCCCTAGACGCAGCTTTAGGACACAGATCCATGCCCAAGAAGTTGCTGTAGCACGCAGATCCATACCCTGGGAGCTGATGTAGCATGCAGATCCATGCCCTAGACGCTGCTGTCTCACACAGATCCATTCCCTGGAAGATGCTGTAGCACGCAGATCCATTTCCAGGAAGATGCTGTAGCACGCAGATCAAAGCCCGAGAAGCTCTTCCTGCACGCAGATGCATGCCCTAGAAGCTGCTGTAGCACGCAGATCTATTCCCTGGAAGATCTTGTAGCACGCAGATCCATGCCCTAGATGCTGATGTAGCACGCAGCTCCATGCTCTGGAAGATGCTGCAGGAAGCAGATCCATGTCCAGGGACCTGCTGTAACACGCAGATCCATGCCCTTGAAGCTCATCCAGCATGCAGATCCATGCCCTAGACGCTGCTTTAGGACGCAGATCCATGCACTAGAAGCTGCTGTAGCACGCAGAAGCATGCCCTAGAAGCTGCTGTAGCACGCAGATCCATGCCCTAGAAGCTGCTGTAGCACGCAGATCCATGCCCTAGACGCTGCTTTAGGACGCAGAACCATGCCCTAGAAGCTGCTGTAGCACGCAGATCCATACCCTGGGAGCTGATGTAGCACGCAGATCCATGCCCTAGATGCTGCTTTAGGATGCAGATTCATGCCCTAGACACTGCTGTAGAACGCAGATCCATGCCCTAGAAGCTGCTGCAGCTCGCAGATCCATGCCCTAGAAGCTGCTGTAGCACGCAGATCCATGCCCTGGACGCTGCTTTAGGACGCAGAACCATGCCCTAGAAGCTGCTGTAGCACACAGATCCATGCCCTAGACGCTGCTTTATGACGCAGAACCATGCCCTAGAAGCTGCTGTAGCACGCAGATCCATAGCCTGGGAGCTGATGTAGCACGTAGATCCATTCCCTAGACGCTGCTTTAGGACCAATATCCATGCCATAGACGCTGCTTTAGGACGCAGATCCATGCCCTAGATGCTGCTGTAGCACGCAGATCCATGCCCTAGACGCTGCTGTCGCACGCAGAACCATTCCCTGGAAGATGCTGTAGGACGGAGATCCATTCCCTGGATGATGCTGTAGAATGCAGATCCATGCCGAGAAGCTCTTCCTGCACGCAGATGCATGCCATAGAAGCTGCTGTAGCACGCAGATCCATTCCCTGGAAGATCTTGTAGCACGCAGATCCATGCCCTAGAAGCTGATGTAGCACGCAGATCCATTCCCTGCAAGATGTAGTAGCACGCAGATCCATGCTCTGGTACATGCTGCAGGAAGCAGATCCATGTCCAGGGAGCTGCTGTAACAAGCAGATCCATGCCCTTGAAGCTCATCCAGCACGCAGATCCATGTGCTAGATGCTGCTGGAGCACACAGAGCCATGCCCTTGAAGCTCATCCAGCATGCAGATCCATGCCCTAGATGCTGCATTAGGACGCAGATCCATGCCCTAGACACTGCTGTACAACACAGATCCATGCCCTAGAAACTGCTGTAAAACGCAGATCCATGCCCCAGAAATGCTGCAGCTCGCAGATCCATGCCCTAGACGCTGTTTTAGGATGCAGATCCATACCCTAGAAGCTGATGTAGCACGCAGATCCATGCCCTAGACGCTGCTTTAGGACGCAGATCCATGCCCTAGAAGCTGCTGTAGCACGCACATCCATGCCCTGGGAGCTGCTGTTGCACGCAGAACCATGCACTGGAAGATGCTGTAGAACGCAGATCCATACCCTGGGAGCTGATGTAGCATGCAGATCCATGTCCTAGACGCTGCTGTCGTACAGAGATCCATTCCCTGGAAGATGCTGTAGCACGCAGATCCATTCTCAGGAAGATGCTGTAGCACGCAGATCCAAGCCTGAGAAGCTCTTCCTGCACGCAGATGCATGCCCTAGAAGCTGCTGTAGCACGCAGATCCATTCCCTGGAAGATCTTGTAGCACGCAGATCCATGCCCTAGATGCTGATGTAGCACGCAGCTCCATGCTCTGGAAGATGCTGCAGGAAGCAGATCCATTTCCAGGGACCTGCTGTAACAGGCAGATCCAAGCGCTTGAAGCACATCCAGCATGCAGATCCATGCCCTAGATGCTGCTGTAGAATGCAGATCCATACCCTGGAAGCTGCTGTAGCACGCAGATCCATGCCCTAGACGCTGCTTTAGGACGCAGATCCGTGCCCTAGAAGCTGCTGTAGCACGCACATCCATGCCCTGGGAGCTGCTGTTGCACGCAGATTCATGCCCTAGAAGCTGCTGTAGCATGCAGATCCATTCCCTGGAAGATGCTGTAGCACGCAGATCAATGCCCTAGACTCTGCTTTAGGACGCAGATCCATGCTCTAGAAGTTGCTGTAGCACACAGATCCATACCCTGGGAGCTGATGCAGCATGCAGATCCATGTCCTAGTCGCTACTGTCGCACACAGATCCATTCCCTGGAAGATGCTGTAGAACGCAGATCCATTCCCAGGAAGATGCTGTAGCACGCAGATCCAAGCCCGAGAAGCTCTTCCTGCACGCAGATGCATGCCCTAGAAGCTGCTGTAGCACGCAGATCCATTCCCTGGAAGATCTTGTAGCACGCAGATCCATGCCCTAGATGCTGATGTAGCACGCAGCTCCATGCTCTGGAAGATGCTGCAGGAAGCAGATCCATGTCCAGGGACCTGCTGTAACACGCAGATCCATGCCCTTGAAGCTCATCCAGCATGCAGATCCATGCCCTAGACGCTGCTTTAGGACGCAGATCCATGCACTAGAAGCTGCTGTAGCACGCAGATGCATGCCCTAGGAGCTGCTGTAGCACGCAGATCCATGCCCTAAAAGCTGCTGTAGCACGCAGATCCATGCCCTAGACGCTGCTTTAGGACGCAGAACCATGCCCTAGAAGCTGCTGTATCACGCAGATCCATACCCTGGGAGCTGATGTAGCATGCAGATCCATGCCCTAGATGCTGCTTTAGGATGCAGATCCATGCCCTAGACACTGCTGTAGAACGCAGATCCATGCCCTAGAAGCTGCTGCAGATCGCAGATCCATGCCCTAGACGCTGCTGTCGCACGCAGAACCATTCCCTGGAAGATGCTGTAGGACGGAGATCCATTCCCTGGAAGATGCTGTAGAACGCAGATCCATGCCCAAGAAGCTCTTCCTGCACGCAGATGCATGCCATAGAAGCTGCTGTAGCACGCAGATCCATTCCCTGGAAGATCTTGTAGCACGCAGATCCATGCCCTAGATGCTGCTGTAGAATGCAGATCCATGTCCTAGAAGCTGCTGTAGAATGCAGATCCATGCCCTAGAAGCTGCTGTAGAACGCAGATCCATGCCCTAGGCGCTGCTTTAGGACGCAGATCCATGCCCTAGAAGCTGCTGTAGCATGCAGATCTATGCCCTGGGAGCTGCTGTTGCACGCAGATCCATGCCCTAGAAGCTGCTGTAGCACGCAGATCCATGCCCTAGACGCTGCTTTAGGACGCAGAACCATGCCCTAGAAGCTGCTGTAGCACGCAGATCCATGCCCTAGATGCTGCTTTAGGATGCAGATCCATGCCCTAGACACTGCTGTAGAACGCAGATCCATGCCCTAGAAGCTGCTGCAGATCGCAGATCCATGCCCTAGAAGCTGCTGTAGCAAGCAGATCCATACCCTAGACGCTGCTTTAGGATGCAGAACCATGCCCTAGAAGCTGCTGCAGCACGCAGATCCATGCCCTAGACGCTGCTTTAGGACCCAGATCCATGCCATAGACACTGCTTTAGGACGCAGATCCATGCCCTAGATGCTGCAGTAGCACGCAGATCCATGCCCTAGACGCTGCTGTCGCACGCAGAACCATTCCCTGGAAGATGCTGTAGGACGGAGATCCATTCCCTGGAAGATGCTGTAGAACGCAGATCCATGCCCAAGAAGCTCTTCCTGCATGCAGATGCATGCCATAGAAGCTGCTGTAGCACGCAGATCCATTCCCTGGAAGATCTTGTAGCACGCAGATCCATGCCCTAGATGCTGCTGTAGAATGCAGATCCATGCCCTAGAAGCTGCTGTAGAATGCAGATCCATGCCCTAGAAGCTGCTGTAGAACGCAGATCCATGCCCTAGGTGCTGCTTTAGGACGCAGATCCATGCCCTAGAAGCTGCTGTAGCACACAGATCCATGCCCTAGAAGCTGCTGTAGCATGCAGATCAATGCCCTGGGAGCTGCTGTTGCACGCAGATCCATGCCCTAGAAGCTGCTGTAGCAAGCAGATCCAAGCCCGAGAAGCTCTTCCTGCACGCAGATGCATGCCCTAGAAGCTGCTGTAGCACGCAGATCCATTCCCTGGAAGATCTTGTAGCACGCAGATCCATGCCCTAGATGCTGATGTAGCACGCAGCTCCATGCTCTGGAAGATGCTGCAGGAAGCAGATACATGTCCAGGGACCTGCTGTAACACGCAGATCCATGCCCTTGAAGCTCATCCAGCATGCAGATCCATGCCCTAGACGCTGCTTTAGGACGCAGATCCATGCACTAGAAACTGCTGTAGCATGCAGAAGCATGCCCTAGAAGCTGCTGTAGCACGCAGATCCATGCCCTAGACGCTGCTTTAGGACGCAGATCCATGCCCTAGAAGCTGCTGTAGCACGCACATCCATGCCCTGGGAGCTGCTGTTGCACGCAGATTCATGCCCTAGAAGCTGCTGTAGCATGCAGATCCATTCCCTGGAAGATGCTGTGGCACGCAGATCCATGCCCTAGACTCTGCTTTAGGACGCAGATCCATGCCCTAGAAGTTGCTGTAGCACGCAGATCCATACCCTGGGAGCTGATGCAGCATGCAGATCCATGTCCTAGTCGCTGCTGTCGCACACAGATCCATTCCCTGGAAGATGCTGTAGCACGCAGTTCCATTCCCAGGAAGATGCTGTAGCACGCAGATCCAAGCCCGAGAAGCTCTTCCTGCACGCAGATGCATGCCCTAGAAGCTGCTGTAGCACGCAGATCCATTCCCTGGAAGATCTTGTAGCACGCAGATCCATGCCCTAGATGCTGATGTAGCACGCAGCTCCATGCTCTGCAAGATGCTGCAGGAAGCAGATCCATGTCCAGGGACCTGCTGTAACACGCAGATCCATGCCCTTGAAGCTCATCCAGCATGCAGATCCATGCCCTAGACGCTGCTTTAGGACGCAGATCCATGCACTAGAAGCTGCTGTAGCAGGCAGATGCATGCCCTAGGAGCTGCTGTAGCACGCAGATCCATGCCCTAGAAGCTGCTGTAGCACGCAGATCCATGTCCTAGACGCTGCTTTAGGACGCAGAACCATGCCCTAGAAGCTGCTGTAGCACGCAGATCCATACCCTGGGAGCTGATGTAGCACGCAGATCCATGCCCTAGATGCTGCTTTAGGATGCAGATCCATGCCCTAGACACTGCTGTAGAACGCAGATCCATGCCCTAGAAGCTGCTGCAGATCGCAGATCCATGCCCTAGAAGCTGCTGTAGCACGCAGATCCATACCCTAGACGCTGCTTTAGGATGCAGAACCATGCCCTAGAAGCTGCTGTAGCACGCAGATCCATGCCCTAGACGCTGCTTTAGGACCCAGATCCATGCCATAGACGCTGCTTTAGGACGCAGATCCATGCCCTAGATGCTGCAGTAGCACGCAGATCCATGCCCTAGACGCTGCTGTCGCACGCAGAACCATTCCCTGGAAGATGCTGTAGGACGGAGATCCATTCCCTGGAAGATGCTGTAGAACGCAGATCCATGCCCAAGAAGCTCTTCCTGCACGCAGATGCATGCCATAGAAGCTGCTGTAGCACGCAGATCCATTCCCTGGAAGATCTTGTAGCACGCAGATCAATGCCCTAGATGCTGCTGTAGAATGCAGATCCATGCCCTAGAAGCTGCTGTAGAATGCAGATCCATGCCCTAGAAGCTGCTGTAGAACGCAGATCCATGCCCTAGATGCTGCTTTAGGACGCAGATCCATGACCTAGATGCTGCTTTAGGACGCAGAACCATGCCCTAGAAGCTGCTGTAGCACGCAGATCCATACCCTGGGAGCTGAGGTAGCACGTAGATGCATTCCCTAGACGCTGCTTTAGGACCCAGATCCATGCCCTAGATGCTGCTTTAGGACGCAGATCCATGCCCTAGATGCTGCTGTCGCACGCAGAACCATTCCCTGGAAGATGCTGTAGGACGGAGATCCATTCCCTGGAAGATGCTGTAGAACGCAGATCCATGGCCTAGAAGCTGCTGCAGATCGCAGATCCATGCCCTAGAAGCTGCTGTAGCACGCAGATCCATTCCCTGGAAGATCTTGTAGCACGCAGATCCATGCCCTAGATGCTGCTGTAGAATGCAGATCCATGCCCTTGAAGCTGCTGTAGAATGCAGATCCATGCCCTAGAAGCTGCTGTAGAACGCAGATCCATGCCCTAGGCGCTGCTTTAGGACGCAGATCCATGCCCTAGAAGCTGCTGTAGCATGCAGATCTATGCCCTGGGAGCTGCTGTTGCACGCAGATCCATGCCCTAGAAGCTGCTGTAGCAAGCAGATCCAAGCCCGAGAAGCTCTTCCTGCACGCAGATGCATGCCCTAGAAGCTGCTGTAGCACGCAGATCCATTCCCTGGAAGATCTTGTACCACGCAGATCCATGCCCTAGATGCTGATGTAGCACGCAGCTCCATGCTCTGGAAGATGCTGCAGGAAGCAGATCCATGTCCAGGGACCTGCTGTAACATGCAGATCCATGCCCTTGAAGCTCATCCAGCATGCAGATCCATGCCCTAGACGCTGCTTTAGGACGCAGATCCATGCACTGGAAGCTGCTGTAGCACGCAGAAGCATGCCCTAGAAGCTGCTGTAGCACGCAGATCCATGCCCTAGAAGCTGCTGTAGCACGCAGATCCATGCCCTAGACGCTGCTTTAGGACGCAGAACCATGCCCTAGAAGCTGCTGTAGCACGCGGATCCATACCCTGGGAGCTGATGTAGCACGCAGATCCATGCCCTAGATGCTGCTTTAGGATGCAGATCCATGCCCTAGACACTGCTGTAGAAGGCAGATCCATGCCCTAGAAGCTGCTGCAGCTCGCAGATCCATGCCCTAGAAGCTGCTGTAGCACGCAGATCCATGCCCTGGACGCTGCTTTAGGATGCAGAACCATGCCCTAGAAGCTGCTGTAGCACGCAGATCCATACTTTGGGAGCTGATGTAGCACGTAGATCCATTCCCTAGACGCTGCTTTAGGACCCAGATCCATGCCCTAGACGCTGCTTTAGGATGCAGATCCATGCCCTAGATGCTGCTGTAGCACGCAGATCCATGCCCTAGACGCTGCTGTCGCACGCAGAACCATTCCCTGGAAGTTGCTGTAGGACGGAGATCCATTCCCTGGAAGATGCTGTAGAACGCAGATCCATGCCCAAGAAGCTCTTCCTGCACGCAGATGCATGCCATAGAAGCTGCTGTAGCAGGCAGATCCATTCCCTGGAAGATCTTGTAGCACGCAGATCCATGCCCTAGATGCTGCTGTAGAATGCAGATCCATGCCCTAGAAGCTGCTGTAGAATGCAGATCCATGCCCTAGAAGCTGCTGTAGAACTCAGATCCATGCCCTAGGCGCTGCCTTAGGACGCAGATCCATGCCCTAGAAGCTGCTGTAGCATGCAGATCTATGCCCTGGGAGCTGCTGTTGCACGCAGATCCATGCCCTAGAAGCTGCTGTAGCAAGCAGATCCAAGCCCGAGAAGCTCTTCCTGCACGCAGATGCATGCCATAGAAGCTGCTGTAGCACGCAGATCCATTCCCTGGAAGATCTTGTAGCACGCAGATCCATGCCCTAGATGCTGATGTAGCACGCAGCTCCATGCTCTGGAAGATGCTGCAGGAAGCAGATCCATGT
This sequence comes from Carcharodon carcharias, assembly GCF_017639515.1. Classification (NCBI taxonomy): domain Eukaryota; kingdom Metazoa; phylum Chordata; class Chondrichthyes; order Lamniformes; family Lamnidae; genus Carcharodon; species Carcharodon carcharias. The sequence continues at coordinate 104,651,356 of NC_054484.1, read as the reverse complement.
CCAGGGACCTGCTGTAACACGCAGATCCATGCCCTTGAAGCTCATCCAGCATGCAGATCCATGCCCTAGACGCTGCTTTAGGACGCAGATCCATGCACTAGAAGCTGCTGTAGCACGCAGAAGCATGCCCTAGAAGCTGCTGTAGCACGCAGATCCATGCCCTAGAAGCTGCTGTAGCACGCAGATCCATGCCCTAGACGCTGCTTTAGGACGCAGAACCATGCCCTAGAAGCTGCTGTAGCACGCAGATCCATACCCTGGGAGCTGATGTAGCACGCAGATCCATGCCCTAGATGCTGCTTTAGGATGCAGATCCATACCCTAGACGCTGCTTTAGGATGCAGATCCATAACCTAGACGCTGCTTTAGGATGCAGAACCATGCCCTAGAAGCTGCTGTAGCACGCAGATCCATGCCCTAGCCGCTGCTGTAGCACGCAGATCCATGCCCTAGACGCTGCTTTAGGACGCAGAACCATGCCCTAGAAGCTGCTGTAGCACGCAGATCCATACCCTGGGAGCTGATGTAGCACGCAGATCCATTCACTAGACGCTGCTTTAGGACCCAGATCCATGCCATAGACGCTGCTTTAGGACGCAGATCCATGCCCTAGATGCTGCAGTAGCACGCAGATCCATGCCCTAGACGCTGCTGTCGCACGCAGAACCATTCCCTGGAAGATGCTGTAGGACGGAGATCCATTCCCTGGAAGATGCTGTAGAACGCAGATCCATGCCCGAGAAGCTCTTCCTGCACGCAGATGCATGCCATAGAAGCTGCTGTAGCACGCAGATCCATTCCCTGGAAGATCTTGTAGCACGCAGATCCATGCCCTAGAAGCTGATGTAGCTCGCAGATCCATTCCCTGGAAGACGTTGTAGCACGCAGATCCATGCTCTGGTACATGCTGCAGGAAGCTGATCCATGTCCAGGGAGCTGCTGTAACAAGCAGATCCATGCCCTTGAAGCTCATCCAGCACGCAGAACCATGTGCTAGATGCTGCTGGAGCACACAGAGCCATGCCTTTGAAGCTCATCCAGCATGCAGATCCATGCCCTAGACGCTGCATTAGGAGGCAGATCCATGCCCTAGACACTGCTGTATAACACAGATCCATGCCCTAGAAACTGCTGTAAAACGCAGATCCATGCCCCAGAAGGTGCTGCAGCTCGCAGATCCATGCCCTAGACGCTGTTTTAGGATGCAGGTGCATACCCTAGAAGCTGATGTAGCACGCAGATCCATGCCCTAGACGCTGCTTTAGGACGCAGATCCATGCCCTAGAAGCTGCTGTAGCACGCACATCCATGCCCTGGGAGCTGCTGTTGCATGCAGATCCATGCACTGGAAGATGCTGTAGCACGCTGATCCATGCCCTAGACGCTGCTTTAGGGCGCAGATCCATGCCCTAGAAGTTGCTGTAGCACGCAGATCCATACCCTGGGAGCTGATGTAGCATGCAGATCCATGTCCTAGACGCTGCTGTCGTACACAGATCCATTCCCTGGAAGGTGCTGTAGCACGCAGATCCATTCTCAGGAAGATGCTGTAGCACGCAGATCCAAGCCCGAGAAGCTCTTCCTGCACGCAGATGCATGCCCTAGAAGCTGCTGTAGCACGCAGATCCATTCCCTGGAAGATCTTGTAGCACGCAGATCCATGCCCTAGATGCTGATGTAGCACGCAGCACCATGCTCTGGAAGATGCTGCAGGAAGCAGATCCATGTCCAGGGAGCTGCTGTAACAGGCAGATCCAAGCTCTTGAAGCACATCCAGCATGCAGATCCATGCCCTAGATGCTGCTGTAGAATGCAGATCCATACCCTGGAAGCTGCTGTAGCATGCAGATCCATGCCCTAGAGGCTGCTTTAGGATGCAGATCCATGCCCTAGAAGCTGCTGTAGCACGCACATCCATGCCCTGGGAGCTGCTGTTGCACGCAGATTCATGCCCTAGAAGCTGCTGTAGCATGCAGATCCATTCCCTGGAAGATCTTGTAGCACGCAGATCCATGCCCTAGATGCTGATGTAGCACGCAGCTCCATGCTCTGGAAGATGCTGCAGGAAGCAGATCCATGTCCAGGGACCTGCTGTAACACGCAGATCAATGCCCTTGAAGCTCATCCAGCATGCAGATCCATGCCCTAGACGCTGCTTTAGGACGCAGATCCATGCACTAGAAGCTGCTGTAGCAGGCAGATGCATGCCGTAGGAGCTGCTGTAGCACGCAGATCCATGCCCTAAAAGCTGCTGTAGCACGCAGATCCATGCCCTAGACGCTGCTTTAGGACGCAGAACCATGCCCTAGAAGCTGCTGTAGCACGCAGATCCATACCCTGGGAGCTGATGTAGCACGCAGATCCATGCCCTAGATGCTGCTTTAGGATGCAGATCCATGCCCTCGACACTGCTGTAGAACGCAGATCCATGCCCTAGAAGCTGCTGCAGATCGCAGATCCATGCCCTAGAAGCTGCTGTAGCACGCAGATCCATACCCTAGACGCTACTTTAGGATGCAGAACCATGCCCTAGAAGCTGCTGTAGCACGCAGATCCATGCCCTAGACGCTGCTTTAGGACCCAGATCCATGCCATAGATGCTGCTTTAGGACGCAGATCCATGCCCTAGATGCTGCAGTAGCACGCAGATCCATGCCCTAGACGCTGCTTCGCACGCAGAACCATTCCCTGGAAGATGCTGTAGGACGGAGATCCATTCCCTGGAAGATGCTGTAGAACGCAGATCCATGCCCGAGAAGCTCTTCCTGCACGCAGATGCATGCCATAGAATCTGCTGTAGCACGCAGATCCATTCCCTGGAAGATCTTGTAGCACGCAGATCCATGCCCTAGATGCTGCTGTAGAATGCAGATCCATGCCCTAGAAGCTGCTGTGGAATGCAGATCCATGCCCTAGAAGCTGCTGTAGAACGCAGATCCATGCCCTAGGCGCTGCTTTAGGACGCAGGTCCATGCCCTAGAAGCTGCTGTAGCATGCAGATCTATGCCCTGGGAGCTGCTGTTGCACGCAGATCCATGCCCTAGAAACTGCTGTAGCATGCAGATCTATGCCCTGGGAGCTGCTGTTGCACGCAGATCCATGCCCTAGAAGCTGCTGTAGCAAGCAGATCCAAGCCCAAGAAGCTCTTCCTGCACGCAGATGCATGCCCTAGAAGCTGCTGTAGCACGCAGATCCATTCCCTGGAAGATCTTGTAGCACGCAGATCCATGCCCTAGATGCTGATGTAGCACGCAGCTCCATGCTCTGGAAGATGCTGCAGGAAGCAGATCCATGTCCAGGGACCTGCTGTAACACGCAGATCCATGCCCTTGAAGCTCATCCAGCATGCAGATCCATGCCCTAGACGCTGCTTTAGGACGCAGATCCATGCACTAGAAGCTGCTGTAGCACGCAGAAGCATGCCCTAGAAGCTGCTGTAGCACGCAGATCCATGCCCTAGAAGCTGCTGTAGCACGCAGATCCATGCCCTAGACGCTGCTTTAGGACGCAGAACCATGCCCTAGAAGCTGCTGTAGCACGCAGATCCATACCCTGGGAGCTGATGCAGCATGCAGATCCATGTCCTAGTCGCTGCTGTCGCACACAGTTCCATTCCCTGGAAGATGCTGTAGCACGCAGATCCATTCCCTGGAAGATCTTGTAGCACGCAGATCCATGCCCTAGATGCTGATGTCGCACGCAGCTCCATGCTCTGGAAGATGCTGCAGGAAGCAGATCCATGTCCAGGGACCTGCTGTAACACGCAGATCCATGCCCTTGAAGCTCATCCAGCATGCAGATCCATGCCCTAGACGCTGCTTTAGGACGCAGATCCATGCACTAGAAGTTGCTGTAGCACGCAGATGCATGCCCTAGGAGCTGCTGTAGCACGCAGATCCATGCCCTAAAAGCTGCTGTAGCACGCAGATCCATGCCCTAGACGCTGCTTTAGGACGCAGAACCATGCCCTAGAAGCTGCTGTAGCACGCAGATCCATACCCTGGGAGCAGAGGTAGCACGCAGATCCATGCCCTAGATGCTGCTTTAGGATGCAGATCCATGCCCTAGACACTGCTGTAGAACGCAGATCCATGCCCTAGAAGCTGCTGCAGATCGCAGATCCATGCCCTAGAAGCTGCTGTAGCACGCAGATCCATACCCTGGGAGCTGATGTAGCACGCAGATCCATGCCCTAGATGCTGCTTTAGGATGCAGATCCATGCCCTGGACACTGCTGTAGAACGCAGATCCATGCCCTAGAAGCTGCTGTAGCACGCAGATCCATACCCTAGACGCTGCTTTAGGATGCAAAACCATGCCCTAGAAGCTGCTGTAGCACGCAGATCCATGCCCTAGACGCTGCTTTAGGACCCAGATCCATGCCATAGACGCTGCTTTAGGACGCAGATCCATGCCCTAGATGCTGCAGTAGCATGCAGATCCATGCCCTAGACGCTGCTGTTGCACGCAGAACCATTCCCTGGAAGATGCTGTAGGACGGAGATCCATTCCCTGGAAGATGCTGTAGAACGCAGATCCATGCCCAAGAAGCTCTTCCTGCATGCAGATGCATGCCATAGAAGCTGCTGTAGCACGCAGATCCATTCCCTGGAAGATCTTGTAGCACGCAGATCCATGCCCTTGATGCTGCTGTAGAATGCAGATCCATGCCCTAGAAGCTGCTGTAGAATGCAGATCCATTCCCTAGAAGCTGCTGTAGAACGCAGATCCATGCCCTAGGCGCTGCTTTAGGACGCAGATCCATGCCCTAGAAGCTGCTGTAGCATGCAGATCTATGCCCTGGGATCTGCTGTTGCACGCAGATCCATGCCCTAGAAGCTGCTGTAGCAAGCAGATCCAAGCCCGAGAAGCTCTTCCTGCACGCAGATGCATGTCCTAGAAGCTGCTGTAGCACGCAGATCCATTCCCTGGAAGATCTTGTAGCACGCAGATCCATGCCCTAGATGCTGATGTAGCACGCAGCTCCATGCTCTGGAAGATGCTGCAGGAAGCAGATCCATGTCCAGGGACCTGCTGTAACACGCAGATCCATGCCCTTGAAGCTCATCCAGCATGCAGATCCATGCCCTAGACGCTGCTTTAGGACGCAGATCCATGCACTAGAAGCTGCTGTAGCACGCAGAAGCATGCCCTAGAAGCTGCTGTATCACGCAGAACCATGCCCTAGAAGCTGCTGTAGCACGCAGATCCATGCCCTAAAAGCTGCTGTAGCACGCAGATCCATGCCCTAGACGCTGCTTTAGGACGCAGAACCATGCCCTAGAAGCTGCTGTAGCACGCAGATCCATACCCTGGGAGCTGATGTAGCACGCAGATCCATGCCCTAGATGCTGCTTTAGGATGCAGATCCATGCCCTAGACACTGCTGTAGAACGCAGATCCATGCCCTAGAAGCTGCTGCAGATCGCAGATCCATGCCCTAGAAGCTGCTGTAGCACGCAGATCCATACCCTAGACGCTACTTTAGGATGCAGAACCATGCCCTAGAAGCTGCTGTAGCACGCAGATCCATGCCCTAGACGCTGCTTTAGGACCCAGATCCATGCCATAGACGCTGCTTTAGGACGCAGATCCATGCCCTAGATGCTGCAGTAGCACGCAGATCCATGCCCTAGACGCTGCTTCGCACGCAGAACCATTCCCTGGAAGATGCTGTAGGACGGAGATCCATTCCCTGGAAGATGCTGTAGAACGCAGATCCATGCCCGAGAAGCTCTTCCTGCACGCAGATGCATGCCATAGAATCTGCTGTAGCACGCAGATCCATTCCCTGGAAGATCTTGTAGCAGGCAGATCCAAGCCCTAGATGCTGCTGTAGAATGCAGATCCATGCCCTAGAAGCTGCTGTGGAATGCAGATCCATGCCCTAGAAGCTGCTGTAGAACGCAGATCCATGCCCTAGGCGCTGCTTTAGGACGCAGATCCATGCCCTAGAAGCTGCTGTAGCATGCAGATCTATGCCCTGGGAGCTGCTGTTGCACGCAGATCCATGCCCTAGAAACTGCTGTAGCATGCAGATCTATGCCCTGGGAACTGCTGTTGCACGCAGATCCATGCCCTAGAAGCTGCTGTAGCAAGCAGATCCAAGCCCGAGAAGCTCTTCCTGCACGCAGATGCATGCCCTGGAAGCTGCTGTAGCACGCAGATCCATTCCCTGGAAGATCTTGTAGCACGCAGATCCATGCCCTAGATGCTGATGTAGCACGCAGCTCCATGCTCTGGAAGATGCTGCAGGAAGCAGATCCATGTCCAGGGACCTGCTGTAACACGCAGATCCATGCCCTTGAAGCTCATCCAGCATGCAGATACATGCCCTAGACGCTGCTTTAGGACGCAGACCCATGCACTAGAAGTTGCTGTAGCACGCAGAAGCATGCCCTAGAAGCTGCTGTAGCACGCAGATCCATGCCCTAGAAGCTGCTGTAGCACGCAGATCCATGCCCTAGACGCTGCTTTAGGACGCAGAACCATGCCCTAGAAGCTGCTGTAGCACGCAGATCCATACCCTGGGAGCTGATGCAGCATGCAGATCCATGTCCTAGTTGCTGCTGTCGCACACAGTTCCATTCCCTGGAAGATGCTGTAGCACGCAGATCCATTCCCTGGAAGATCTTGTAGCACGCAGATCCATGCCCTAGATGCTGTTGTAGCACGCAGCTCCATGCTCTGGAAGATGCTGCAGGAAGCAGATCCATGTCCAGGGACCTGCTGTAACACGCAGATCCATGCCCTTGAAGCTCATCCAGCATGCAGATCCATGTCCTAGACGCTGCTTTAGGACGCAGATCCATGCACTAGAAGTTGCTGTAGCACGCAGATGCATGCCCTAGGAGCTGCTGTAGCACGCAGATCCATGCCCTAAAAGCTGCTGTAGCACGCAGATCCATGCCCTAGACGCTGCTTTAGGACGCAGAACCATGCCCTAGAAGCTGCTGTAGCACGCAGATCCATACCCTGGGAGCTGATGTAGCACGCAGATCCATGCCCTAGATGCTGCTTTAGGATGCAGATCCATGCCCTAGACACTGCTGTAGAACGCAGATCCATGCCCTAGAAGCTGCTGCAGATCGCAGATCCATGCCCTAGAAGCTGCTGTAGCACGCAGATCCATACCCTAGACGCTGCTTTAGGACCCTGATCCATGCCCTAGAAGCTGCTGTACCACGCAGATCCATGCCCTAGAAGCTGCTGTACCACGCAGATCCATGCCCTAGAAGCTGCTGTAGCACGCAGATCCATGCCCTGGAAGATGCTGCAGGAAGCAGATCCATGTCCATGGAGCTGCTGTAGCACGCAGATCCATGCCCTAGAATCTGCTGTAGCACGCAGATGCATGCCCTAGAAGCTGCTATAGCACACAGATCCATGCCCTAGAAGCTGCTGTAGCACGCAGATCCATGCCCTGGAAGATGCTGCAGGAAGCAGATCCATGTCCATGGAGCTGCTGTAGCACGCAGATCCATGCCCTTGAAGCTGCTGCAGCACGCAGATCCATGCCCTAGACGCTGCTTTAGGACGCAGAACCATGCCCTAGAAGCTGCTGTAGCACGCAGATCCATACCCTGGGAGCTGATGCAGCATGCAGATCCATGTCCTAGTCGCTGCTGTCGCACACAGTTCCATTCCCTGGAAGATGCTGTAGCACGCAGATCCATTCCCTGGAAGATCTTGTAGCACGCAGATCCATGCCCTAGATGCTGATGTAGCACGCAGCTCCATGCTCTGGAAGATGCTGCAGGAAGCAGATCCATGTCCAGGGACCTGCTGTAACACGCAGATCCATGCCCTTGAAGCTCATCCAGCATGCAGATCCATGTCTTAGACGCTGCTTTAGGACGCAGATCCATGCACTAGAAGTTGCTGTAGCACGCAGATGCATGCCCTAGGAGCTGCTGTAGCACGCAGATCCATGCCCTAAAAGCTGCTGTAGCACGCAGATCCATGCCCTAGACGCTGCTTTAGGACGCAGAACCATGCCCTAGAAGCTGCTGTAGCACGCAGATCCATACCCTGGGAGCAGAAGTAGCACGCAGATCCATGCCCTAGATGCTGCTTTAGGATGCAGATCCATGCCCTAGACACTGCTGTAGAACGCAGATCCATGCCCTAGAAGCTGCTGCAGATCGCAGATCCATGCCCTAGAAGCTGCTGTAGCACGCAGATCCATACCCTGGGAGCTGATGTAGCACGCAGATCCATGCCCTAGATGCTGCTTTAGGATGCAGATCCATGCCCTAGACACTGCTGTAGAACGCAGATCCATGCCCTAGAAGCTGCTGCAGATCGCAGATCCATGCCCTAGAAGCTGCTGTAGCATGCAGATCCATACCCTAGACGCTGCTTTAGGATGCAGAACCATGCCCTAGAAGCTGCTGTAGCACGCAGATCCATGCCCTAGACGCTGCTTTAGGACCCAGATCCATGCCATAGACGCTGCTTTAGGACGCAGATCCATGCCCTAGATGCTGCAGTAGCATGCAGATCCATGCCCTAGACGCTGCTGTTGCATGCAGAACCATTCTCTGGAAGATGCTGTAGGACGGAGATCCATTCCCTGGAAGATGCTGTAGAACGCAGATCCATGCCCGAGAAGCTCTTCCTGCATGCAGATGCATGCCATAGAAGATGCTGTAGCACGCAGATCCATTCCCTGGAAGATCTTGTAGCACGCAGATCCATGCCCTAGATGCTGCTGTAGAATGCAGATCCATGCCCTAGAAGCTGCTGTAGAATGCAGATCCATTCCCTAGAAGCTGCTGTAGAACGCAGATCCATGCCCTAGGCGCTGCTTTAGGACGCAGATCCATGCCCTAGAAGCTGCTGTAGCATGCAGATCTATGCCCTGGGATCTGCTGTTGCACGCAGATCCATGCCCTAGAAGCTGCTGTAGCAAGCAGATCCAAGCCCGAGAAGCTCTTCCTGCACGCAGATGCATGTCCTAGAAGCTGCTGTAGCACGCAGATCCATTCCCTGGAAGATCTTGTAGCACGCAGATCCATGCCCTAGATGCTGATGTAGCACGCAGCTCCATGCTCTGGAAGATGCTGCAGGAAGCAGATCCATGTCCAGGGACCTGCTGTAACACGCAGATCCATGCCCTTGAAGCTCATCCAGCATGCAGATCCATGCCCTAGACGCTGCTTTAGGACGCAGATCCATGCACTAGAAGCTGCTGTAGCACGCAGAAGCATGCCCTAGAAGCTGCTGTATCACGCAGAACCATGCCCTAGAAGCTTCTGTAGCACGCAGATCCATGCCCTAGACGCTGCTTTAGGACGCAGAACCATGCCCTAGAAGCTGCTGTAGCACGCGGATCCATACCCTGGGAGCTGATGTAGCACGCAGATCCATGCCCTAGATGCTGCTTTAGGATGCAGATCCATGCCCTAGACACTGCTGTAGAACGCAGATCCATGCCCTAGAAGCTGCTGCAGCTCGCAGATCCATGCCCTAGAAGCTGCTGTAGCACGCAGATCCATGCCCTAGACGCTGCTTTAGGACGCAGAACCATGCCCTAGAAGCTGCTTTAGGACCCTGATCCATGCCCTAGACGCTGCTTTAGGACGCAGATCCATGCCCTAGTTGCTGCTGTAGCACGCAGATCCATGCCCTAGACGCTGCTGTCGCACGCAGAACCATTCCCTGGAAGATGCTGTAGGACGGAGATCCATTCCCTGGAAGATGCTGTAGAACCCAGATCCATGCCCAAGAAGCTCTTCCTGCACGCAGATGCAAGCCTTAGAAGATGCTGTAGCACGCAGATCCATTCCCTGGAAGATCTTGTAGCACGCAGATGCATGCCCTAGAAGCTGATTTAGCACGCAGATGCATGCCCTAGAAGCTGCTGCAGCACGCACATCCATGCCCTAGAAGCCGCTGTAGCTCACAGATCCATTCCCTGCAATCTGCTGCAGCACGCAGATCCATGCCCTAGAAGCTGCTGTACCACGCAGATCCATGCCCTAGAAGCTGCTGTACCACGCAGATCCATGCCCTAGAAGCTGCTGTAGCACGCAGATCCATGCCCTGGAAGATGCTGCAGGAAGCAGATCCATGCCCATGGAGCTGCTGTAGCACGCAGATCCATGCCCTAGAATCTGCTGTAGCACGCAGATGCATGCCCTAGAAGCTGCTATAGCACACAGATCCATGCCCTAGAAGCTGCTGTAGCACGCAGATCCATGCCCTGGAAGATGCTGCAGGAAGCAGATCCATGTCCATGGAGCTGCTGTAGCACGCAGATCCATGCCCTTGAAGCTCATCCAGCACGCAGATCCATGCCCTTGAAGCTGTTGTAGCACGCAGATCCATGCCATAGACACTGCTTTAGGACCCAGATCAATGCCCTAGAAGCTGCTGTAGCTCGCAGATACGTGCGCTTGACGCTGCTGTAGCTGGCAGACGCATGCCCTAGAAGCTGCTGTAGCTCGCAGATCCATGCCCTAGACGCTGCTTTAGGACGCGGATCCATGCCCTAGAAGCTGATGTAGCACATAGATCCATGCCCTGGAAGATGTTGTACCATGCAGATCCATGCCCTGGAAGATGCTGCAGGAAGCAGATCCATGCCCTTGAAGATGCTTTAGAACGCAGATCAATGCCCTAGAAGCTCCTCCAGCATGCAGATCCATGTCCTGGAAGCTTCTGTAGCACGCAGATCCATGCCCTAGAAGCTGCTGTACCACGCAGATCCATGCCCTAGAAGCTCCTGTACCACGCAGAGCCATGCCCTAGAAGCTGCTGTAGCACGCAGATACATGCCCGAGAAGCTGCTGGAGCACGCAGATCCATGCCCTAGAAGCTACTCTGGCACGCAGATCCATGCCCTAGAAGCTGCTGTTGCACGCAGATCCATGCCCTAGAAGCTGCTGTAGCACGCAGATCCATTCCCTGCAAGCTGCTGCAGCACGCAGATCCATGCCCTAGAAGCTGCTGTACCACGCAGATCCATGCCCTAGAAGCTGCTGTAGCACACAGATCCATTCCCTGCAAGCTGCTGCAGCACGCAGATCCATGCCCTAGAAGCTGCTGTACCACGCAGATCCATGCCCTAGACGCTACTGTAGCACGCAAATCCATGCCCTTGACGCTGCTGTAGCTCGCAGACCCATGCCCTAGAAGCTGCTGTAGCTCGCAGATCCATGCATTAGACGCTGCTTTAGGATGCAGATCCATGCCCTAGAAGCTGATGTAGCACATAGATCCATGCCCTGGAAGATGTTGTAGCATGCAGATCCATGCCATGGAAGATGCTGCAGGAAGCAGATCCATGCCCTTGAAGATGCTTTAGAACGCAGATCAATGCCCAATAAGCTCCTCCAGCATGCAAATCCATGTCCTGGAAGCTTCTGTAGCACGCAGACGCATGCCCTAGAAGCTGCAGTAGCACGTAGATACATGCCCTAGAAGCTGCTGTAGCACGCAGATCAATGCCCTAGACGCTGCTTTAGGACGCAGATCCATACCCTAGAAGCTGCTGTGGCACGCAGATCCATACCCTGGGAGCTGCTGTAGCTCGCAGATCCATGCCCTTGAAGCTGCTTCAGGATGCAGATCCATGCCCTAGAAGCTGCTGTAGCACGCAGATCCATTCCCTGGAACATGCTGTAGCTCGCAGATCCATGCCCTAGAAGCTGCTGTAGCACGCAGATCCATGCCCTTGAAGATGCTGTAGCACGCAGATCCATGCCCTAGAAGCTGCTGTAGCACGCAGATCCATGCCCTAGAAGCTGCTGTCGCACGCAGATCCATGCCTTAGAAACTGCTGTAGCGCGCAGATCCATGCCCTAGAAGCTGCTGTACCATGCAGATCCATGCCCTAGAAGCTGCTGTAGCAAGCAGATCCATGCCCTGGAAGCTCATCCAGCATGCAGATCCATGCCCTAGAAACTGTTGTAGCACGCAGATCCATCCCCGAGAAGCTCTTCCCGCATGCAGACCCATTCACTGGAAGATGCTGTAGCCCGCAGATCCATGCCCCGGAAGATGCTGTCGCACGCAGATCAATGACCTAGAAACTCCTACAGCATGCAGATCCATGTCCTGGAAGCTGCTGTAGCACTCAGATCAATGCCCTGGAAGATGCTGTAGAACGCAGATCCATGCCCTGGAAGATGCTGCAGGAATCAGATCCATGGCCTTGAAGCTGCTGTAGCAGTCAGATCCATGGCCTTGAAGCGGCTGTAAAACACCGAAGCAAGCACTGGAAGCTGCTGTAGAACACAGATCAATGTCCTTGAAGCTCATCCAGCATGCAGATACATGCCCTAGACGCTGCTTTAGGACGCAGATCCATTCCCTGGGAGCTGCTGTAGCACGCAGATCCATTCAATGCAAGCTGCTGCAGCACGCAGGTCCATGCCCTCGAAGCTGATTTAGCACGCAGATACATGCCCGAGAAGCTGCTGTAGCACGCAGTTCCATGCCCTAGAAGCTGCTGTAGCACACAGATCCATGCCCTCGAAGCTACTCTGGCACGCAGATCCATGCCCTTGAAGCTGCTCTTGCACGCAGATCCATGCCCTAGAAGCTGCTGTAGCACACAGATCCATTCCCTGCAAGCTGCTGCAGCACGCAGATCCATGCCCTAGAAGCTGCTGTAGCATGCAGATCCATGCCCTAGAAGCTGCTGTACCACGCAGATCCATGCCCTAGAAGCTGCTGTACCACGCAGATCCATGCACTAGAAGCTGCTGTACCACGCAGATCCATGCCCTAGAAGCTGCTGTAGCACGCAGATCCATGCCCTGGAAGCTGCTGTAGCACGCAGATACATGTCCTAGAAGCTGCTGTAAAACGCAGATGCATGCCCTAGAGATGCTGTAGCACGCAGATGCATGGCCTAGAAGCTGCTGTAGCACACTGATCCATGCCCTAGAAGATGCTGTAGCACGCAGAACCATGCCCTGGAAGAAGCTGCAGGAAGCAGATCCATGTCCATGGAGCTGCTGTAGCACGCAGATCCATGCCCTTGAAGCTCATCCAGCACGCAGATCCATGCCCTAGAAGCTGTTGTAGCACGCAGATCCATGCCATAGACACTGCTTTAGGACCCAGATCAATGACCTAGAAGCTGCTGTAGCTCGCAGATCCATGCCCTAGACGCTGCTGTAGCACGCAAATCCATGCCCTTGACGCTGCTGTCGCTCGCAGACCCATGCCCTAGAAGCTGCTAGAGCTCGCAGATCCATGCCCTAGACGCTGCTTTAGGATGCAGATCCATGCCCTAGAAGCTGATGTAGCACATAGATCCATGCCCTGGAAGATGTTGTAGCATGCAGATCCATGCCCTGGAAGATGCCGCAGGTAGCAGATCCATGCCCTTGAAGATGCTTTAGAACACAGATCAATGCCCAATAAGCTCCTCCAGCATGCAGATCCATGTCCTGGAAGCTTCTGTAGCACGCAGACGCATGCCCTAGAAGCTGCAGTAGCACGCAGATACATGCCCTAGAAGCTGCTGTAGCACGCAGATCCATGCCCTAGACGCTGCTTTAGGACTAAGATCCATACCCTAGATGCTGCTGTAGCACGCAGATCCATACCCTGGGAGCTGCTGTAGCTCGCAGATCCATGCCGTTGACGCTGCTTCAGGATGCAGATCCATGCCCTAGAAGCTGCAGTAGCACGCAGATACATGCCCTAGAAGCTGCTGTAGCACGCAGATCCATGCCCTAGACGCTGCTTTAGGACTAAGATCCATACCCTAGATGCTGCTGTAGCACGCAGATCCATTCCCTGGAACATGCTGTAGCTCGCAGATCCATGCCCCAGAAGCTGCTGTAGTACGCATATCCATGCCCTTGAAGATGCTGTAGCACACAGATCCATGCCCTAGAAGCTGCTGTAGCACGCAGATCCATGCCCTAGAAGATGCTGTAGCACGCAGATCCATGCCCTAGAAGCTACTGTAGCACGCAAATCCATGCCCTAGAAACTGCTGTAGCACGCAGATCCATGCCTTAGAACCTGCATTAGCACGCAGATCCATGCCTGGGAAGCTGCTGTAGCAAGCATATCCATGCCCTCGAAGCAGCTGTAGCACGCAGATCCATGCCCTGGAAGCTGATCCAGTATGCAGATCCATTCCCTAGAAACAGCTGTAGCACGCAGATCCATCCCCGAGAAGCTCTTCCCGCATGCAGACCCATTCACTGGAAGATGCTGTAGCACGCAGATCCATGCCCAGGAAGATGCTGTCGCACGCAGATCAATGCCCTAGAAGCTCCTACAGCATGCAGTTCCATGTCCTGGAAGCTGCTGTAGCACGCAGTACCATGCCCTGGAAGATGCTGCTGGAATCAGATCCATGGCCCAGAAGCTGCTGTAGCAGTCAGATCCATGGCCTTGAAGCGGCTGTACAACACCGAAGCAAGCACTGGAAGCTGCTGTAGAACACAGGTACATGTCCTTGACGCTCATCCAGCACGCAGTTTCATGCACTAGACGCTGCTTTAGGACGCAGATCCATTCCCTGGGAGCTGCTGTAGCACGCAGATCCATTCAATGCAAGCTGCTGCAGCACGCAGGTCCATGCCCTTGAAGCTGATTTAGCACGTAGATACATGCCCGAGAAGCTGCTGCAGCACGCAGATCCATGCCCTAGAAGCTGCTGTAGCACGCAGATCCATGCCCTAGAAGCTGCAGTAGCTCACAGATCCATTCCCTGCAAGCTGCTGCAGCACGCAGATCCATGCCCTAGAAGCTGCTGTAGCATACTGATCCGTGCACTAGAAGCTGCTGTACCATGCAGATCCATGCCCTAGAAGCTGCTGTACCATGCAGATCCATGCCCTAGAAGCTGCTGTAGCACGCAGATGCATGCCCTAGAAGCTGCTGTAGCACGCAGATCCATGCCCTAGAAGCTACTGTAGCACGCAGATCCATGCCCTGGAAGATACTGCAGGAAGCAGATCCATGTCCATGGAGCTGCTGTAGCACGCAGATCCGTGCCCTTGAAGCTCATCCATACGCAGATCCATGCCCTAGAAGCTGTTGTAGCACGCAGATCCATGCCATAGACACTGCTTTAGGAGCCAGATCAATGCCCTAGAAGCTGCTGTAGCTCGCAGATACGTGCGCTTGACTCTGCTGTAGCTGGCAGACACATGCCCTAGAAGCTGCTGTAGCTCGCAGACCCATGCCCTAGACGCTGCTTAGGACGCGGATCCATGCCCTAGAAGCTGATGTAGCACATAGATCCATGCCCTGGAAGATGTTGTAGCATGCAGATCCATGCCCTGGAAGATGTGCAGGAAGCAGATCCATGCCCTTGAAGATGCTTTAGAACGCAGATCAATGCCCTAGAAGCTCCTCCAGCATGCAGATCCAAGTCCTGGAAGCTTCTAAAGCACTCAGATGCATGCCCTAGAAGCTGCTGTAGCACGCAGATACATGCCCTAGAAGCTGCTGTAGCACACAGATCCATGCCCTAGACGCTGCTTTAGGACGCAGATCCATACCCTTGAAGCTGCTGTAGCACGCAGATCCATTCCCTGGAACATGCTGTAGCTCGCAGATCCATGCCCTAGACGCTGCTGTAGCACGCAGATCCATGCCCTAGAAGCTGCTGTAGCACGCAGATCCATGCCCAAGAAACTGCTGCAGCACGCAGATCCATGCCCTGGAAGCAGCTGTAGCACTCAGATCAATGCCCTGGAAGATGCTGTAGAACGCAGATCCATGCCCTGGAAGATGCTGCAGGCATCAGATCCATGGCCTAGAAGCTCCTGTAGCAGTCAGATCCATGGCCTAGAAGCGGCTGTAAAACACCGAAGCAAGCACTGGAAGCTGCTGTAGAACACAGATCAATGTCCTTGAAGCTCATCCAGCATGCAGATTCATGCCCTAGACGCTGCTTTAGGATGCAGATCCATTCCCTGGGAGCTGCTGTAGCACGCAGATCCATTCAATGCAAGCTGCTGCAGCACGCAGATCCATGCCCTCGAAGCTGATTTAGCACACAGATACATGTCCGAGAAGCTGCAGTAGCTCGCAGTTCCATGCCCTAGAAGCTGCTGTAGCACACAGATCCATGCCCTTGAAGCTACTCTGGCACGCAGATCCATGCCCTTGAAGATGCTTTAGAACGCAGATCAATGCCCAAGAAGCTCCTCCAGCATGCAGATCCATGTCCTGGAAGCTTCTGTAGCACGCAGATGCATGCCCTAGAAGCTGCTGTAGCACACAGATACATGCCATAGAAGCTGCTGTAGCACGCAGATCCATGCCCTAGACGCTGCTTTAGGACGCAGATCCATACCCTAGAAGCTGCTGTAGCACGCAGATCCATACCCTGGGATCTGCTGTATCTCGCAGATCCATGCCCTAGACGCTGCTTCAGGATGCAGATCCATGCCCTAGAAGCTGCTGTAGCACGCAGATCCATTCCCTGCAACATGCTGTAGCTCGCAGATCCATGCCCTAGAAGCTGCTGTAGCACGCAGATCCATGCCCTAGAAGCTGCTGTAGCACGCAGATCCATGCCCTAGAAACTGCTGTAGCACGCAGATCCATGCCCTAGAAGCTGCTGTAGCACGCAGATCCATGCCCTAGAAGCTGCAGTTGCACGCAGATCCATGCCCTGGAAGCTCATCCAGCATGCAGATCCATGCCCTAGAAACTGTTGTAGCACGCAGATCCATCCCTGAGAAGCTCTTCCCGCATGCAGACCCATTCACTGGAAGATGCTGTAGCCCGCAGATCCATGCCCCGGAAGATGCTGTCGCACGCAGATCAATGCCCTAGAAGCTCCTACAGCATGCAGATCAATGCCCTGGAAGATGCTGTAGCACGCAGTACCATGCCGTGGAAGATGCTGCTGGAATCAGATCCATGGCCTTGAAGCTGCTGTAGCAGTCAGATCCATGGCCTTGAAGCGGCTGTAAAACACCGAAGCAAGCACTGGAAGCTGCTGTAGAACACAGGTACATGTCCTTGAAGCTCATCCAGCACGCAGTTTCATGCACTAGACGCTGCTTTAGGACGCAGATCCATTCCCTGGGAGCTGCTGTAGCACGCAGATCCATTCAATGCAAGCTGCTGCAGCACGCAGGTCCATGCCCTTGAAGCTGATTTAACACGCAGATACATGCCCGAGAAGCTGCTGCAGCACGCAGATCCATGCCCTAGAAGCTGCTGTAGCACACAGATCCATGCCCTAGAAGCTGCAGTAGCTCACAGATCCATTCCCTGCAAGCTGCTGCAGCACGCAGATCCATGCCCTAGAAGCTGCTGTAGCATACTGATCCGTGCACTAGAAGCTGCTGTACCATGCAGATCCATGCCCTAGAAGCTGCTGTACCACGCAGATCCATGCCCTAGAAGCTGCTGTAGCACGCAGATGCATGCCCTAGAAGCTGCTGTAGCACGCAGATCCATGCCCTAGAAGCTACTGTAGCACGCAGATCCATGCCCTGGAAGATGCTGCAGGAAGCAGATCCATGTCCATGGAGCTGCTGTAGCACGCAGATCCATGCCCTTGAAGCTCATCCATACGCAGATCCATGCCCTAGAAGCTGTTGTAGCACGCAGATCCATGCCATAGACACTGCTTTAGGAGCCAGATCAATGCCCTAGAAGCTGCTGTAGCTCGCAGATACGTGCGCTTGACTCTGCTGTAGCTGGCAGACACATGCCCTAGAAGCTGCTGTAGCTCGCAGACCCATGCCCTAGACGCTGCTTAGGACGCGGATCCATGCCCTAGAAGCTGATGTAGCACATAGATCCATGCCCTGGAAGATGTTGTAGCATGCAGATCCATGCCCTGGAAGATGTGTAGGAAGCAGATCCATGCCCTTGAAAATGCTTTAGAACGCAGATCAATGCCCTAGAAGCTCCTCCAGCATGCAGATCCAAGTCCTGGAAGCTTCTAAAGCACGCAGATGCATGCCCTAGAAGCTGCTGTAGCACGCAGATACATGCCCTAGAAGCTGCTGTAGCACACAGATCCATGCCCTAGACGCTGCTTTAGGACGCAGATCCATACCCTTGAAGCTGCTGTAGCACGCAGATCCATTCCCTGGAACATGCTGTAGCTCGCAGATCCATGCCCTAGACGCTGCTGTAGCACGCAGATCCATGCCCTAGAAGCTGCTGTAGCACGCAGATCCATGCCCTAGAAACTGCTGTAGCACGCAGATCCATGCCCTGGAAGCAGCTGTAGCACTCAGATCAATGCCCTGGAAGATGCTGTAGAACGCAGATCCATGCCCTGGAAGATGCTGCAGGCATCAGATCCATGGCCTAGAAGCTCCTGTAGCAGTCAGATCCATGGCCTTGAAGCGGCTGTAAAACACCGAAGCAAGCACTGGAAGCTGCTGTAGAACACAGATCAATGTCCTTGAAGCTCATCCAGCATGCAGATTCATGCCCTAGACGCTGCTTTAGGACGCAGATCCATTCCCTGGGAGCTGCTGTAGCACGCAGATCCATTCAATGCAAGCTGCTGCAGCACGCAGGTCCATGCCCTCGAAGCTGATTTAGCACGCAGATACATGCCCGAGAAGCTGCAGTAGCTCGCAGTTCCATGCCCTAGAAGCTGCTGTAGCACACAGATCCATGCCCTTGAAGCTACTCTGGCACGCAGATCCATGCCCTTGAAGATGCTTTAGAACGCAGATCAATGCCCAAGAAGCTCCTCCAGCATGCAGATCCATGTCCTGGAAGCTTCTGTAGCACGCAGATGCATGCCCTAGAAGCTGCTGTAGCACACAGATACATGCCATAGAAGCTGCTGTAGCACGCAGATCCATGCCCTAGACGCTGCTTTAGGACGCAGATCCATACCCTAGAAACTGCTGTAGCACGCAGATCCATTCCCTGCAACATGCTGTAGCTCGCAGATCCATGCCCTAGAAGCTGCTGTAGCACGCAGATCCATGCCCTAGACGCTGCTTCAGGATGCAGATCCATGCCCTAGAAGCTGCTGTAGCACGCAGATCCATTCCCTGCAACATGCTGTAGCTCGCAGATCCATGCCCTAGAAGCTGCTGTAGCACGCAGATCCATGCCCTAGAAGCTGCTGTAGCACGCAGATCCATGCCCTAGAAACTGCTGTAGCACGCAGATCCATGCCCTAGAAGCTGCTGTAGCACGCAGATCCATGCCCTAGAAGCTGCAGTAGCACGCAGATCCATGCCCTGGAAGCTCATCCAGCATGCAGATCCATGCCCTAGAAACTGTTGTATCACGCAGATCCATCCCCGAGAAGCTCTTCCCGCATGCAGACCCATTCACTGGAAGATGCTGTAGCACGCAGATCCATGCCCCGGAAGATGCTGTCGCACGCAGATCAATGCCCTAGAAGCTCCTACAGCATGCAGATCAATGCCCTGGAAGATGCTGTAGAACGCAGATCCATGCCCTGGAAGATGCTGCAGGAATCAGATCCATGGCCTAGAAGCTGCTGTAGCAGTCAGATCCATGGCCTAGAAGCGGCTGTAAAACACCGAAGCAAGCACTGGAAGCTGCTGTAGAACACAGATCAATGTCCTTGAAGCTCATCCAGCATGCAGATACATGCCCTAGACGCTGCTTTAGGACGCAGATCCATTCCCTGGGAGCTGCTGTAGCACGCAGATCCATTCAATGCAAGCTGCTGTAGCACGCAGTACCATGCCCTGGAAGATGCTGCTGGAATCAGATCCATGGCCCCGAAGCTGCTGTAGCAGTCAGATCCATGGCCTTGAAGCGGCTGTACAACACCGAAGCAAGCACTGGAAGCTGCTGTAGAACACAGGTACATGTCCTTGACGCTCATCCAGCACGCAGTTTCATGCACTAGACGTTGCTTTAGGACGCAGATCCATTCCCTGGGAGATGCTGTAGCACGCAGATCCATTCAATGCAAGCTGCTGCAGCACGCAGGTCCATGCCCTCGAAGCTGATTTAGCACGCAGATACATGCCCTAGAAGCTGCTGCAGCACGCAGGTCCATGCCCTAGACGCTGCTTAGGACGCGGATCCATGCCCTAGAAGCAGATGTAGCACATAGATCCATACCCTGGAAGATGTGCAGGAAGCAGATCCATGCCCTTGAAGATGCTTTAGAACGCAGATCAATGCCCTAGAAGCTCCTCCAGCATGCAGATCCAAGTCCTGGAAGCTTCTGTAGCACGCAGATGCATGCCCTAGAAGCAGCTGTAGCACGCAGATACATGCCCTAGAAGCTGCTGTAGCACACAGATCCAAGCACTAGAGGCTGCTTTAGGACGCAGATCCATACCCTTGAAGCTGCTGTAGCACGCAGATCTATTCCCTGGAACATGCGGTAGCTCGCAGATCCATGCCCTAGACGCTGCTGTAGCACGCAGATCCATGCCCTAGAAGCTGCTGTAGCACGCAGATCCATGCCCTAGAAACTGCTGTAGCACGCAGATCCATGCCCTGGAAGCAGCTGTAGCACTCAGATCAATGCCCTGGAAGATGCTGTAGAACGCAGATCCATGCCCTGGAAGATGCTGCAGGAATCAGATCCATGGCCTAGAAGCTCCTGTAGCAGTCAGATCCATGGCCTTGAAGCGGCTGTAAAACACCGGAGCAAGCACTGGAAGCTGCTGTAGAACACAGATCAATGTCCTTGAAGCTCATCCAGCATGCAGATTCATGCCCTAGACGCTGCTGGAGCACGCAGATCCATGCCCTAGAAGCTGCTGTACCACACAGATCCATTCCCTAGCAGCTGCTGTAGCACGCAGATCCATGCCCTAGAAGCAACTGTACCTCACAGATCCATGCCCTTGAAGCTGCTGTAGCACGCAGATGCATGCCCTAGAAGCTGCTGTAGCACGCAGATCCATGCCCTAGAAGCTGCTGTAGCATGCAGATCCATGCTCTAGAAGCTGTTGTAGCACGCAGATCCATGCCCTAGAAGCTGTTGTAGCACGCAGATCCATGCCCTGGAAGATGCTGCAGGAAGCAGATCCATGTCCAGGCAGCTGCTGTAGCACGCAGATCCATGCCCCTGATGCTCATCCAGCACGCAGATCCATGCCCTAGACGCTGCTGTAGATCGCAGATCCATGCCCTAGAAGATGCTGTAGCACGCAGATCCATGCCCCAGACGCTGCAGCAGCACGCAGATCCATGCCCTAGACGCTGCTTTAGGACGCAAATCCATTCCCTGCAAGCTGCTGTAGAATGCAGATCCATTCCCTGCAATCTGCTATAGTACGCATGTCCATGTCCAGGGAGCTGCTGCATCACGGAGATCCATGCCCTTGATGCTCATCCAGCACGCAGATCCATGCCCTAGAAGCTGCTGGAGCATGCAGATGCATGCCCTAGAAGCTGCTGTAGCATGCAGATGCATGCCCTTGGAGCTGCTGTAGCACGCAGATGCATGCCATGGAAGCTGCTGTAGCACGCAGATGCATGCCCTAGAAGCTGCTGTAGCATGCAGATCCATGCCCCAGAAGCTGCTGTAGCACACAGATCCATGCCCTGGAAGCTGCTGTAGTGTTCAGATCCATGCCCTAGAAGCTGCTGTAGCACGCAGATCCATGCCCTAGAAGATGCTGTACCACGCAGATCCATGCCCTAGAAGCTGCTGTAGCACACAGATCCATGCCCTAAAAGCTGCTGTAGCACGCAGATCCATGGCCTAGAAGCTGCTGTAGCACGCAGATCCATGCCCTAGAAGCTGCTGTAGCACACAGATCCATGCCCTAGAAGCTGCTGTAGCACGCAGATCCATGCCCTTGAAGCTGCTGTAGTACGCAGATCCATGCTCTAGAAGCTGCTGTAGCACGCAGATCCATGCTCTAGAAGCTGCTGTAGCACGCAGATCCATGCCCTAGAAGCTGTTGTAGCACGCAGATCCATGCCCTGGAAGATGCTGCAGGAAGCAGATCCATGTCCAGGCAGCTGCTGTAGCACGCAGATCCATGCCCTTGTTGCTCATCCAGCACGCAGATCCATGCCCTAGACGCGGCTGTAGATCGCAGATCCATGCCCTAGAAGCTGCTGTAGCATGCAAATCCATGCCCTAGAAGCTGCAGTAGCACGCAGATCCATGCCGTGGTCGCTGCTTTAGGACGCAAATCCATTCCCTGCAAGCTGCTGTAGAACGCAGATCCATTCCCTGCAATCTGCTATAGTACGCAGATCCATGCTCTAGACGCTGCTGTAGCACGCAGATCCATGCCCTGAAAGTTGCTGTAGCACGCAGATCCATGCCCTTGATGCTCATCCAGCACGCAGATCCGTGCCCTAGACGCTGCTGTAGATCGCAGATCCATGCCCTAGAAGCTGCTGTAGCACGCAGAACCATGCCCTAGACGCTGCTGTAGCACGCAGATCCATGCCCTAGACGCTGCTTTAGGACGCAAATCCATTCCCTGCAAGCTGCTGTAGAAGGCAGATCCATTCCCTGCAATCTGCTATAGTACGCAGATCCATGCCCTAGACGCGGCTGTGGCACACAGATCCATGCCCTAGAAGCTGCAGTAGCACGCAGATGCATGCCCTAGAAGCTGCTGTAGCACACAGATGCATGCCCTAGAAGCTGCTGTAGCACGCAGATCCATGCCCTTGAAACTCATCCAGCACGCAGATCCATGCCCTAGAAGCTGCTGTACCACACAGATCCATGCCCTAGCTGCTGTTGTAGCCCGCAGATCCATGCCCTAGAAGCAGCTGTACCTCACAGATCCATGCCCTAGATGCTGCTGTAGCAAGCAGATGCATGCCCTAGAAGCTGCTATAGCACACAGATCCATGCCCTAGAAGCTGATGTAGCATGCAGAACCATGCCCTGGAAGACACTGAAGGAAGCAGATCCATGTCCAGGGAGCTGCTGTATCACGCAGATCCATGCCCTTGATGCTCATCCAGCACGCAGATCCAAGACCTAGAAGCTGCTGTAGCATGCAGATGCATGCCCTCGAAGCTGCTGTAGCATGCAGATGCATGCCCTTGGAGCTGCTGTAGGACGCAGATGCATGCCCTAGAATCTGCTGTAGCATGCAGATCCATGCCCTAGAAGCTGCTGTAGCACACAGATCCATGCCCTGGATGCTGCTGTAGCGTTCAGATCCATGCCCTAGAAGCTGCTGTAGCACACAGATCCATGCCCTAGAAGCTGCTGTAGCACACAGATCCATGCCCTGGAAGATGTTGTAGCGGTCAGATCCATGGCCTTGAAGCGGCTGTAACACTCCGATGCATATACTGGAAGCTGCTGTAGCACACAGATCCATGACATTGAAGTTCATCCAGCACGCATATCCATGCCCTAGACGCAGCTTTAGACACAGAGCCATTCCATGGGAGCTTCGGTAACACGCAGATCCATTCCCTGCAAGCTGCTGTAGCACACAGATCCATTCACTGCAAGCTGCTGTAGCACGCAGATGCATGCCCTAGAAGCTGCTGTAGCACGCAGATGCATGCCCTAGAAGCTGCTGTAGCACGTAGATGCATGTCCTAGAAGCTGTTGTAGCACGCAGAACCATGCCATAGACACTGCTTAAGGAGCCAGATCCATGCCCTAGAATTTGCTGTAGCACGCAGATACATGCCCAAGACGCTGCTGTAGCTCGCAGATCCATGCCCTAGACGCTGCTGTAGCACGCAGATTCATGGCCTAGAAGCGGATGTAGCACGCAGACCCATGCCCTAGAAGCTGCTGTAGCTCGCAGATCCATGCCCTAGACGCGGCTTTAGGATGCAGATTCATGCCCTAGAAGCTGATGTAGCACACAGATCCATGCCCTGGAAGATGTTGCAGCATGCAGATCCATGCCCTGGAAGATGCTGCAGGAAGCAGATCCATGCCCTTGAAGATGCTGTAGCACGCAGATCAATGCCCCAGAAGTTGCTGTAGCACGCAGATCCATGCCCTAGAAGCTGCAGTAGCACGCAGATCCATGTCCTAGAAGCTGCTGTAGCACGCATATCCATGCCCTAGAAGCTGCTGTAGCATGCAGATCCA
Organism: Carcharodon carcharias; assembly: GCF_017639515.1. Taxonomy (NCBI): domain Eukaryota; kingdom Metazoa; phylum Chordata; class Chondrichthyes; order Lamniformes; family Lamnidae; genus Carcharodon; species Carcharodon carcharias. The sequence goes on along the minus strand of NC_054484.1, from coordinate 104,627,403 downwards.
TGCCCTTGATGCTCATCCAGCACGCAGATCCATGCCCTAGATGCTGCTGTAGCACGCAGATCCATAGCCTAGAAGCTGCTGTAGCACGCAGATCCATGCCCTAGATGCTGCTTTAGGACTCAAATCCATTACCTGCAATCTGCTGTAGCAAGCAGATCCATTCCCTGAAAGTTGCTGTAGCAAGTAGATCCATGCCCTAGATGCTGCTGTAGCACGCAGATCCATGCCCTAGACGCTGCTGCAGCATGCAGATCCATGCCCTAGAAACTGCTGTAGCACGCAGATCCATGTGCAGGGAGCTGCTGTAGCACGCAGATCCATGCCCTTGAAGCTCATCCAGCACGCGGATCCATGCCCTAGAAGCTGCTGTACCACACAGATCCATGGCCTAGAAGCTGCTGTAGCACGCAGATGCATAACCTAGAAGCTGCTGTAGCACACAGATCCATGCCCTAGAAGCTGCTGTAGCACGCAGATGCATGCCCTAGAAGAGGATGTAGCACGCAGACCCATGCCCTAGAAGCTGCTGTAGCTCGTAGATCCATGCCCTAGACGCGGCTTTAGGATGCAGATTCATGCCCTAGAAGCTGATGTAGCACACAGATCCATGCCCTGGAAGATGTTGTAGCATGCAGATCCATGCCCTGGAAGCTGCTATAGCACGCAGATCCATTCACTGAAAGTTGCTGTAGCTCGTAGATCCATGCCCTAGACGCGGCTGTAGCACGCAGATCCATGCCCTAGAAGCTGCAGTAGCACGCAGATGCATGCCCTAGGAGCTGTTGTAGCACACAGATGCATGCCCTAGAAGCTGCTGGAGCACGCAGATCCATGCCCTTGAAGCTCATCCAGCACACAGATCCATGCCCTAGAAGCTGCTGTACCACACAGATCCATTCCCTAGCAGCTGCTGTAGCACGCAGATCCATGCCCTAGAAGCAACTGTACCTCACAGATGCATGCCCTTGGAGCTGCTGTAGCACGCAGATGCATGCCCTAGAAGCTGCTGTAGCACGCAGATGCATGCCCTAGAATCTGCTGTAGCATGCAGATCCATGCCCTAGAAGCTGCTGTAGCACACAGATCCATGCCCTGGATGCTGCTGTAGTGTTCAGATCCATGCCCTAGAAGATGCTGTAGCACGCAGATCCATGCCCTAGAAGCTGCTGTAGCACACAGATCCATGTCCTGGAAGCTGCTGTAGCACACAGATCCATGTCCTGGAAGCTGCTGTAGCACACAGATCCATGCCCTAGAAGCTGCTGTAGCACACAGATCCATGTCCTGGAAGCTGCTGTATCACACAGATCCATGCCCGGGAAGATGCTGTAGCGGTCAGATCCATGGCCTTGAAGCGGCTGTAACACTCCGATGCATATACTGGAAGCTGCTGTAGCACACAGATCCATGACCTTGAAGTTCATCCAGCACGCATATCCATGCCCTAGACGCAGCTTTAGACACAGAGGCATTCCATGGGAGCTTCGGTAACACGCAGATCCATTCCTTGGAAGCTGCTGTAGCACACAGATCCATTCACTGCAAGCTGCTGTAGCACGCAGATGCATGCCCTAGAAGCTGCTGCAGCATGCAGATGCATGCCCTAGAAGCTGTTGTAGCACGCAGAACCATGCCATAGACACTGCTTAAGGAGCCAGATCCATGCCCTAGAATTTGCTGTAGCACGCAGATACATGCCCTAGACGCTGCTGTAGTTTGCAGATCCATGCCCTAGACGCTGCTGTAGCACGCAGATCCATGGCCTAGAAGCGGATGTAGCACGCAGACCCAGGCCCTAGAAGCTGCTGTAGCTCGCAGATCCATGCCCTAGACGCGGCTTTAGGATGCAGATTCATGCCCTAGAAGCTGATGTAGCACACAGATCCATGCCCTGGAAGATGTTGCAGCATGCAGATCCATGCCCTGGAAGATGCTGCAGGAAGCAGATCCATGCCCTTGAAGATGCTGTAGCACGCAGATCAATGCCCCAGAAGTTGCTGTAGCACGCAGATCCATGCCCTAGAAGCTGCAGTAGCACGCAGATCCATGCCCTAGAAGCTGCTGTAGCACGCAGATCCATGCCCTAGAAGCTGCTGTAGCATGCAGATCCATGCCCTTGATGCTCATCCAGCACGCAGATCCATGCCCTAGACGCTGCTGTAGCACGCAGATCCATAGCCTAGAAGCTGCTGTAGCACGCAGATCCATGCCCTAGAAGCTGCTTTAGGACTCAAATCCATTACCTGCATTCTGCTGTAGCACGCAGATCCATTCCCTGAAAGTTGCTGTAGCAAGTAGATCCATGCCCTAGATGCTGCTGTAGCACGCAGATCCATGCCCTAGACGCTGCTGCAGCATGCAGATCCATGCCCTAGAAACTTGCTGTAGCACGGCAGATCCATGTGCAGGGAGCTGCTGTAGCACGCAGATCCATGCCCTTGAAGCTCATCCAGCACGCAGATCCATGCCCTAGAAGCTGCTGTACCACACAGATCCATGGCCTAGAAGCTGCTGTAGCACGCAGATGCATGCCCTAGAAGCTGCTGTAGCACACAGATGCATGCCCTAGAAGCTGCTGTAGCACACAGATCCATGCCCTAGAAGCTGCTGTAGCACGCAGATCCATGCCCTAGAAGCTGCTGTAGCACGCAGATCCATGCCCTAGAAGCTGTTGTAGCACGCAGATCCATGCCCTGGAAGATGCTGCAGGAAGCAGATCCATGTCCAGGCAACTGCTGTAGCACGCAGATCCATTCCCTTGATGCTCATCCAGCACGCAGATCCATGCCCTAGACGCTGCTTTAGGACTCAAATCCATTCCCTGCAAGCTGCTGTAGCACGCAGATCCATTCCCTGCAAGCTGCTATAGTAAGCAGATCCATGCTCTAGACACTGCTGTAGCACGCAGATCCATGCCCTAGAAGCTGCAGAACCACGCAGATCCATTCCCTGAAAGTTGCTGTAGCTCGGAGATCCATGCCCTAGAATCTGCTTTAGCACGCAGATGCATGCCCTAGAAGCTGCTGTAGCACGCAGATCCATGCCCTTGAAACTCATCCAGCATGCAGATCCATGCCCTAGAAGCTGCTGTACCAGACAGATCCATGCCCTAGAAGCTGCTGTAGCACGCAGATGCATGCCCTAGAAGCTGCTGTAGCACACAGATCCATGCCCTAGAAGATGCTGTAGCACGCAGATGCATGCCCTAGAAGCTGCTGTAGCACGCAGATGCATGCCCTAGAAGCTGTTGTAGCACGCAGAACCATGCCATAGACACTGCTTAAGGAGCCAGATCCACGCCCTAGAATTTGCTGTAGCACGCAGATACATGCCCTAGACGCTGCTGTAGCTCGCAGATCCATGCCCTAGACGCTGCTGTAGCACGCAGATCCATGGCCTAGAAGAGGATGTAGCACGCAGACCCATGCCCTAGAAGCTGCTGTAGCTCTCAGATCCATGCCCTAGACACGGCTTTAGGATGCAGATTCATGCCCTAGAAGCTGATGTAGCACACAGATCCATGCCCTGGAAGATGGTGTAGCATGCAGATCCATGCCATAGAAGCTGCTATAGCACGCAGATCCATTCACTGAAAGTTGCTGTAGCTCGTAGATCCATGCCCTAGATGCGGCTGTAGCACGCAGATCCATGCCCTAGAAGCTGCAGTAGCACGCAGATGCATGCCCTAGAAGCTGCTGTAGCACACAGATGCATGCCCTAGAAGCTGCTGGAGCACGCAGATCCATGCCCTTGAAGCTCATCCAGCACACAGATCCATGCCCTAGAAGCTGCTGTACCACACAGATCCATTCCCTAGCAGCTGCTGTAGCACGCAGATCCATGCCCTAGAAGCAGCTGTACCTCACAGATCCATGCCCTAGAAGCTGCTGTAGCACGCAGATGCATGCCCTAGAAGCTGCTGTAGCACGCAGATCCATGCCCTAGAAGCTGCTGTAGCACGCAGATCCATGCTCTAGAAGCTGCTGTAGCACGCAGATCCATGCCCTAGAAGCTGTTGTAGCACGCAGATCCATGCCCTGGAAGATGCTGCAGGAAGCAGATCCATGTCCAGGCAGCTGCTGTAGCACGCAGATCCATGCCCCTGATGCTCATCCAGCACGCAGATCCATGCCCTAGAAGCTGCTGTACCACACAGATCCATGGCCCAGAAGCTGCTGTAGCACGCAGATGCATGCCCTAGAAGCTGCTGTATCACACAGATCCATGCCCTGGAAGATGCTGTAGCGGTCAGATCCATGGCCTTGAAGCGGCTGTAACACTCCGATGCATATACTGGAAGCTGCTGTAGCACACAGATCCATGACCTTGAAGTTCATCCAGCACGCATATCCATGCCCTAGACGCAGCTTTAGACACAGAGGCATTCCATGGGAGCTTCGGTAACACGCAGATCCATTCCTTGCAAGCTGCTGTAGCACACAGATCCATTCACTGCAAACTGCTGTAGCACGCAGATGCATGCCCTAGAAGCTGCTGTAGCACGCAGATGCATGCCCTAGAAGCTGCTGTAGCACGCAGATGCATGTCCCAGAAGCTGTTGTAGCACGCAGAACCATGCCATAGACACTGCTTAAGGAGCCAGATCCATGCCCTAGAATTTGCTGTAGCACGCAGATACATGCCCAAGATGCTGCTGTAGTTTGCAGATCCATGCCCTAGACGCTGCTGTAGCACGCAGATCCATGGCCTAGAAGCGGATGTAGCACGCAGACCCAGGCCCTAGAAGCTGCTGTAGCTCGCAGATCCATGCCCTAGACGCGGCTTTAGGATGCAGATTCATGCCCTAGAAGCTGATGTAGCACACAGATCCATGCCCTGGAAGATGTTGCAGCATGCAGATCCATGCCCTGGAAGATGCTGCAGGAAGCAGATCCATGCCCTTGAAGATGCTGTAGCACGCAGATCAATGCCCCAGAAGTTGCTGTAGCACGCAGATCCATGCCCTAGAAGCTGCTGTAGCACGCAGATCCATGCCCTAGAAGCTGCTGTAGCACGCAGATCCATGCCCTAGAAGCTGCTGTAGCATGCAGATCCATGCCCTTGATGCTCATCCAGCACGCAGATCCATGCCCTAGACGCTGCTGTAGCACGCAGATCCATAGCCTAGAAGCTGCTGTAGCACGCAGATCCATGCCCTAGAAGCTGCTTTAGGACTCAAATCCATTACCTGCAATCTGCTGTAGCACGCAGATCCATTCCCTGAAAGTTGCTGTAGCAAGTAGATCCATGCCCTAGATGCTGCTGTAGCACGCAGATCCATGCCCTAGACGCTGCTGCAGCATGCAGATCCATGCCCTAGAAACTTGCTGTAGCACGCAGATCCATGTGCAGGGAGCTGCTGTAGCACGCAGATCCATGCCCTTGAAGCTCATCCAGCACGCAGATCCATGCCCTAGAAGCTGCTGTACCACACAGATCCATGGCCTAGAAGCTGCTGTAGCACGCAGATGCATGCCCTAGAAGCTGCTGTAGCACACAGATGCATGCCCTAGAAGCTGCTGTAGCACACAGATCCATGCCCTAGAAGCTGCTGTAGCACGCAGATCCATGCCCTAGAAGCTGCTGTAGCACGCAGATCCATGCCCTAGAAGCTGTTGTAGCACGCAGATCCATGCCCTGGAAGATGCTGCAGGAAGCAGATCCATGTCCAGGCAACTGCTGTAGCACGCAGATCCATTCCCTTGATGCTCATCCAGCACGCAGATCCATGCCCTAGACGCTGCTTTAGGACTCAAATCCATTCCCTGCAAGCTGCTGTAGCACGCAGATCCATTCCCTGCAAGCTGCTATAGTAAGCAGATCCATGCTCTAGACGCTGCTGTAGCACGCAGATCCATGCCCTAGAAGCTGCAGAACCACGCAGATCCATTCCCTGAAAGTTGCTGTAGCTCGGAGATCCATGCCCTAGAATCTGCTTTAGCACGCAGATGCATGCCCTAGAAGCTGCTGTAGCACGCAGATCCATGCCCTTGAAACTCATCCAGCATGCAGATCCATGCCCTAGAAGCTGCTGTACCAGACAGATCCATGCCCTAGAAGCTGCTGTAGCACGCAGATGCATGCCCTAGAAGCTGCTGTAGCACACAGATCCATGCCCTAGAAGATGCTGTAGCACGCAGATGCATGCCCTAGAAGCTGCTGTAGCACGCAGATGCATGCCCTAGAAGCTGTTGTAGCACGCAGAACCATGCCATAGACACTGCTTAAGGAGCCAGATCCACGCCCTAGAATTTGCTGTAGCACGCAGATACATGCCCTAGACGCTGCTGTAGCTCGCAGATCCATGCCCTAGACGCTGCTGTAGCACGCAGATCCATGGCCTAGAAGAGGATGTAGCACGCAGACCCATGCCCTAGAAGCTGCTGTAGCTCTCAGATCCATGCCCTAGACGCGGCTTTAGGATGCAGATTCATGCCCTAGAAGCTGATGTAGCACACAGATCCATGCCCTGGAAGATGTTGTAGCATGCAGATCCATGCCATAGAAGCTGCTATAGCACGCAGATCCATTCACTGAAAGTTGCTGTAGCTCGTAGATCCATGCCCTAGACGCGGCTGTAGCACGCAGATCCATGCCCTAGAAGCTGCAGTAGCACGCAGATGCATGCCCTAGAAGCTGCTGTAGCACACAGATGCATGCCCTAGAAGCTGCTGGAGCACGCAGATCCATGCCCTTGAAGCTCATCCAGCACACAGATCCATGCCCTAGAAGCTGCTGTACCACACAGATCCATTCCCTAGCAGCTGCTGTAGCACGCAGATCCATGCCCTAGAAGCAGCTGTACCTCACAGATCCATGCCCTAGAAGCTGCTGTAGCACGCAGATGCATGCCCTAGAAGCTGCTGTAGCACGCAGATCCATGCCCTAGAAGCTGCTGTAGCACGCAGATCCATGCTCTAGAAGCTGCTGTAGCACGCAGATCCATGCCCTAGAAGCTGTTGTAGCACGCAGATCCATGCCCTGGAAGATGCTGCAGGAAGCAGATCCATGTCCAGGCAGCTGCTGTAGCACGCAGATCCATGCCCTTGAAGCTCATCCAGCACGCAGATCCATGCCCTAGAAGCTGCTGTACCACACAGATCCATGGCCCAGAAGCTGCTGTAGCACGCAGATGCATGCCCTAGAAGCTGCTGTAGCACACAGATGCATGCCCTAGAAGCTGCTGTAGCACGCAGATCCATGCCCTAGAAGCTGCTGTAGCACACAGATCCATGCCCTCGAAGCTACTCTGGCACGCAGATCCATGCCCTTGAAGCTGCTGTTGCACGCAGATCCATGCCCTAGAAGCTGCTGTAGCACACAGATCCATTCCCTCCAAGCTGCTGCAGCACGCAGATCCATGCCCTAGAAGCTGCTGTAGCATGCAGATCCATGCCCTAGAAGCTGCTGTACCACGCAGATCCATGCCCTAGAAGCTGCTGTACCACGCAGATCAAGCCCTAGAAGCTGCTGTACCACACAGATCCATGCCCTAGAAGCTGCTGTAGCACGAAGATCCATGCCCTGGAAGCTGCTGTAGCACGCAGATACATGCCCTAGAAGCTGCTGTAGCACGCAGATGCATGCCCTAGAGATGCTGTAGCACGCAGATTCATGGCAAAGAAGCTGCTGTAGCACACTGATCCATGCCCTAGAAGATGCTGTAGCACGCAGAACCATGCCCTGGAAGATGCTGCAGGAAGCAGATCCATGTCCATGGAGCTGCTGTAGCACGCAGATCCATGCCCTTGAAGCTCATCCAGCACGCAGATCCATGCCCTAGAAGCTGTTGTAGTTCGCAGATCCATGCCCTAGACGCTGCTGTAGCAAACAAATGCATGCCCTTGATGCTGATGTAGCTCGCAGACCCATGCCCTAGAAGCTGCTAGAGCTCGCAGATCCATGCCCTAGACGCTGCTTTAGGATGCAGATCCATGCCCTAGAAGCTCATGTAGCACATAGATCCATGCCCTGGAAGATGTTGTAGCATGCAGATCCATGCCCTGGAAGATGCTGCAGGAAGCAGATCCATGCCCTTGAAGATGCTTTAGAACGCAGATCAATGCCCAATAAGCTCCTCCAGCATGCAGATCCATGTCCTGGAAGCTTCTGTAGCACGCAGACGCATGCCCTAGAAGCTGCAGCAGCACGCAGATACATGCCCTAGAAGCTGCTGTAGCACGCACATCCATGCCCTAGACGCTGCTTTAGGACTAAGATCCATACCCTAGAAGCTGCTGTAGCACGCAGATCCATACACTGGGAGCTGCTGTATCTCGCATATCCATGCCCTTGACGCTGCTTCAGGATGCAGATCCATGCCCTAGAAGCTGCTGTAGCACGCAGATCCATTCCCTGGAACATGCTGTAGCTCGCAGATCCATGCCCTAGAAGCTGCTGTAGTACGCAGATCCATGCCCTTGAAGATGCTGTAGCACGCAGATCCATGCCCTAGAAGCTGCTGTAGCACGCAGATCCATGCCCTAGAAGATGCTGTAGCACGCAGATCCATGCCCTAGAAGCTGCTGTAGCATGCAAATCCATGCCCTAGAAACTGCTGTAGCACGCAGATCCATGCCTTAGAACCTGCATTAGCACGCAGATCCATGCCCGGGGAGCTGCTGTAGCAAGCAGATCCATGCCCTCGAAGCAGCTGTAGCACGCAGATCCATGCCCTGGAAGCTGATCCAGTATGCAGATCCATTCCCTAGAAACTGCTGTAGCACGCAGATCCATCCCCGAGAAGCTCTTCCCGCATGCAGACCCATTCACTGGAAGATGCTGTAGCATGCAGATCCATGCCCCGGAAGATGCTGTAGCACGCAGTTCCATGCCCTGGAAGATGCTGCAGGAAGCAGATCCATGGCCTAGAAGCTGCTGTAGCAGTCAGATCCATGGCCTTGGAGCGGCTGTAAAACACCGAAGCAAGCACTGGAAGCTGCTGTAGAACACAGGTACATGTCCTTGACGCTCATCCAGCACGCAGTTTCATGCACTAGACGCAGCTTTAGGACGCAGATCCATTCCCTGGGAGCTGCTGTAGCACGCAGATCCATTCAATGCAAGCTGCTGCAGCACGCAGGCCCATGCCCTCGAAGCTGATTTAGCACGCAGATACATGCCCTAGAAGCTGCTGCAGCACGCAGATCCATGCCCTAGAAGCTGCTGCAGCACGCAGATCCATGCCCTAGAAGCAGCAGTAGCTCACAGATCCATTCCCTGCAAGGTGCTGCAGCACGCAGATCCATGCCCTAGAAGCTGCTGTAGCATACTGATCCGTGCCCAAGAAGCTGCTGTACCATGCAGATCCATGCCGTAGAAGCTGCTGTACCACGCAGATCCATGCCCTAGAAGCTGCTGTAGCACGCAGATCCATTCCCTGCAACATGCTGTAGCTCGCAGATCCATGCCCTAGAAGCTGCTGTAGCACGCAGATCCATGCCCTAGAAGCTGCTGTAGCACGCAGATCCATGCCCTAGAAACTGCTGTAGCACGCAGATCCATGCCCTAGAAGCTGCAGTAGCACGCAGATCCATGCCCTGGAAGCTCATCCAGCATGCAGATCCATGCCCTAGAAACTGTTGTAGCACGCAGATCCATCCCCGAGAAGCTCTTCCTGCATGCAGAGCCATTCACTGGAAGATGCTGTAGCACGCAGATCCATGCCCCGGAAGATGCTGTCGCACGCAGATCAATGCCCAAGAAGCTCCTACAGCATGCAGATCCATGTCCTGGAAGCTGCTGTAGCACGCGGATCCATGCCCTGGAAGATGCTGTAGCACTCAGATCAATGCCCTGGAAGATGCTGTAGAACGCAGATCCATGCCCTGGAAGATGCTGCAGGAATCAGATCCATGGCCTTGAAGCTGCTGTAGCAGTCAGATCCATGGCCTAGAAGCGGCTGTAAAACACCGAAGCAAGCACTGGAAGCTGCTGTAGAACACAGATCAATGTCCTTGAAGCTCATCCAGCATGCAGATACATGCCCTAGACGCTGCTTTAGGACGCAGATCCATTCCCTGGGAGCTGCTGTAGCACGCAGATCCATTCAATGCAAGCTGCTGCAGCACGCAGGTCCATGCCCTCGAAGCTGATTTAGCACGCAGATACATGCCCGAGAAGCTGCTGTAGCACGCAGTTCCATGCCCTAGAAGCTGCTGTAGCATACAGAACCATGCCCTCGAAGCTACTCTGGCACGCAGATCCATGCCCTTGAAACTGCTGTTGCACGCAGATCCATGCCCTAGAAGCTGCTGTAGCACACAGATCCATTCCCTGCAAGCTGCTGCAGCACGCAGATCCATGCCCTAGAAGCTGCTGTAGCATGCAGATCCATGCCCTAGAAGCTGCTGTACCACGCAGATCCATGCCCTAGAAGCTGCTGTACCACGCAGATCCATGCCCTAGAAGCTGCTGTAGCACACAGATCCATTCCCTGCAAGCTGCTGCAGCACGCAGATCCATGCCCTAGAAGCTGCTGTAGCACCCAGATCCATGCCCTAGAAGCTGCAGTAGCACGCAGATCCATGCCCTGGAAGCTCATCCAGCATGCAGATCCATGCCCTAGAAACTGTTGTATCACGCAGATCCATCCCCGAGAAGCTCTTCCCGCATGCAGACCCATTCACTGGAAGATGCTGTAGCACGCAGATCCATGCCCCGGAAGATGCTGTCGCACGCAGATCAATGCCCTAGAAGCTCCTACAGCATGCAGATCAATGCCCTGGAAGATGCTGTAGAACGCAGATCCATGCCCTGGAAGATGCTGCAGGAATCAGATCCATGGCCTAGAAGCTGCTGTAGCAGTCAGATCCATGGCCTAGAAGCGGCTGTAAAACACCGAAGCAAGCACTGGAAGCTGCTGTAGAACACAGATCAATGTCCTTGAAGCTCATCCAGCATGCAGATACATGCCCTAGACGCTGCTTTAGGACGCAGATCCATTCCCTGGGAGCTGCTGTAGCACGCAGATCCATTCAATGCAAGCTGCTGCAGCACGCAGGTCCATGCCCTCGAAGCTGATTTAGCACGCAGATACATGCCCGAGAAGCTGCTGTAGCACGCAGTTCCATGCCCTAGAAGCTGCTGTAGCATACAGAACCATGCCCTCGAAGCTACTCTGGCACGCAGCTCCATGCCCTTGAAACTGCTGTTGCACGCAGATCCATGCCCTAGAAGCTGCTGTAGCACACAGATCCATTCCCTGCAAGCTGCTGCAGCACGCAGATCCATGCCCTAGAAGCTGCTGTAGCATGCAGATCCATGCCCTAGAAGCTGCTGTACCACGCAGATCCATGCCCTAGAAGCTGCTGTACCACGCAGATCCATGCCCTAGAAGCTGCTGTACCACGCAGATCCATGCCCTAGAAGCTGCTGTAGCACGCAGATCCATGCCGTGGAAGCCGCTGTAGCACGCAGATACATGCCCTAGAAGCTGCTGTAGCACGCAGATGCATGCCCTAGAGATGCTGTAGCGCGCAGATGCATGGCAAAGAAGCTGCTGTAGCACACTGATCCATGCCCTAGAAGATGCTGTAGCACGCAGAACCATGCCCTGGAAGATGCTGCAGGAAGCAGATCCATGTCCATGGAGCTGCTGTCGCACGCAGATCCATGCCCTTGAAGCTCATCCAGCACGCAGATCCATGCCCTAGAAGCTGTTGTAGCACGCAGATCCATGCCATAGACACTGCTTTAGGACCCAGATCAATGCCCTAGAAGCTGCTGTAGTTCGCAGATCCATGCCCTAGACGCTGCTGTAGCAAACAAATCCATGCCCTTGACGCTGCTGTAGCTCGCAGACCCATGCCCTAGAAGCTGCTAGAGCTCGCAGATCCATGCCCTAGACGCTGCTTTAGGATGCAGATCCATGCCCTAGAAGCTGATGTAGCACATAGATCCATGCCCTGGAAGATGTTGTAGCATGCAGATCCATGCCCTGGAAGATGCTGCAGGAAGCAGATCCATGCCCTTGAAGATGCTTTAGAACGCAGATCAATGCCCAATAAGCTCCTCCAGCATGCAGATCCATGTCCTGGAAACTTCTGTAGCACGCAGACGCATGCCCTAGGAGCTGCAGCAGCACGCAGATACATGCCCTAGAAGCTGCTGTAGCACGCAGATCCATGCCCTAGACGCTGCTTTAGGACGCAGATCCATACCCTAGAAGCTGCTGTAGCACGCAGATCCATACCCTGGGAGCTGCTGTAGCTCGCAGATCCATGCCCTTGACGCTGCTTCAGGTTGCAGATCCATGCCCTAGAAGCTGCTGTAGCACGCAGATCCATTCCCTGGAACATGCTGTAGCTCGCAGATCCATGCCCTAGAAGCTGCTGTAGTACGCAGATCCATGCCCTTGAAGATGCTGTAGCACGCAGATCCATGCCCTAGAAGCTGCTGTAGCACGCAGATCCATGCCCGGGGAGCTGCTGTAGCAAGCAGATCCATGCCCTCGAAGCAGCTGTAGCACGCAGATCCATGCCCTGGAAACTCATCCAGTATGCAGATCCGTTCCCTAGAAACTGCTGTAGCACGCAGATCCATCCCCGAGAAGCTCTTCCCGCATGCAGACCCATTCACTGGAAGATGCTGTAGCACGCAGATCCATGCCCCGGAAGATGCTGTCGCACGCAGATCAATGCCCTAGAAGCTCCTACAGAATGCAGTTCCATGTCCTGGAAGCTGCTGTAGCACGCAGTTCCATGCCCTGGAAGATGCTGCAGGAATCAGATCCATGGCCCAGAAGCTGCTGTAGCAGTCAGATCCATGGCCTTGAAGCGGCTGTAAAACACCGAAGCAAGCACTGGAAGCTGCTGTAGAACACAGGTACATGTCCTTGACGCTCATCCAGCACGCAGTTTCATGCACTAGACGCTGCTTTAGGACGCAGATCCATTCCCTGGGAGCTGCTGTAGCACGCAGATCCATTCAATGCAAGCTGCTGCAGCACGCAGATCCATGCCTTCGAAGCTGATTTAGCACGCAGATACATGCCCTAGACACTGCTTTAGGACCCAGATCAATGCCCTAGAAGCTGCTGTAGCTCGCAGATCCATGCCCTAGACGCTGCTTTAGGATGCAGATCCATGCCCTAGAAGCTGATGTAGCACATAGATCCATGCCCTGGAAGATGTTGTAGCATGCAGATCCAAGCCATGGAAGATGCTGCAGGAAGCAGATCCATGCCCTTGAAGATGCTTTAGAACGCAGATCAATGCCCAATAAGCTCCTCCAGCATGCAGATCCATGTCGTGGAAGCTTCTGTAGCACGCCGACGCATGCCCTAGAAGCTGCAGTAGCACGCAGATACATGCCCTAGAAGCTGCTGTAGCACGCAGATCCATACACAGGGAGCTGCTGTAGCTCGCAGATCCATGCCCTTGACGCTGCTTCAGGCTGCAGATCCATGCCCTAGAAGCTGCTGTAGCACGCAGATCCATTCCCTGGAACATGCTGTAGCTCGCAGATCCATGCCCTAGAAGCTGCTGTAGTGCGCAGATCCACGCACTTGAAGATGCTGTAGCACGCAGATCCATGCCCTAGAAGCTGCTGTAGCACGCAGATCCATGCCCTAGAAGATGCTGTAGCACGCAGATCCATGCCCTAGAAGCTACTGTAGCACGCAAATCCATGCCCTAGAAACTGCTGTAGCACGCAGATCCATGCCTTAGAACCTGCATTAGCACGCAGATCCATGCCTGGGAAGCTGCTGTAGCAAGCACATCCATGCCCTCGAAGCAGCTGTAGCACGCAGATCCATGCCCTGGAAGCTCATCCAGGATGCAGATCCATTCCCTAGAAACTGCTGTAACACGCAGATCCATCCCCGAGAAGCTCTTCCCGCATGCAGACCCATTCACTGGAAGATGCTGTAGCATACAGATCCATGCCCTGGAAGATGTTGTAGCATGCAGATCCATGCCCTGGAAGATGCTGCAGGAAGCAGATCCATGCCCTTAAAGATGCTTTAGCACGCATATCAATGCCCTACAAGCTCCTCCAGCATGCAGATCCATGTCCTGGAATTTGCTGTAGCACGCAGATACATGCCCTAGACGCTGCTGTAGCTCGCAGATCCATGCCCTAGACGCTGCTGTAGCACGCAGATCCATGGCCTAGAAGCGGATGTAGCACGCAGACCCATGCCCTAGACGCGGCTTTAGGATGCAGATTCATGCCCAAGAAGCTGATGTAGCACACAGATACATGCCCTGGAAGATGTTGTAGCATGCAGATCCATGGCCTGGAAGATGCTGTAGCATGCAGATCCATGACCTAGAAGCTGCTGTAGCACACAGATCCATGTCCTGGAAGCTGCTGTAGCACACAGATCCATGCCCTAGAGCTGCTGTAGCAGTCAGATCCATGGCCTTGAAGCGGCAGTAACACTCCGATGCATATACTGGAAGCTGCTGTAGCACACAGATCCATGACCTTGAAGTTCATCCAGCACGCAGATCAATGCCCTGGAAGATGCTGTAGCTTGCAGATCCATGCCCTGGAAGATGCTGCAGGAATCAGATCCATGCCCTAGACGCTGCTGTAGCATGCAGATCCATGCCCTAGAAGCTGCTGTACCACGCAGATCCATTCCCTGCAAGCTGCTATAGCACTCAGTTCCATTCCCTGAAAGTTGCTGTAGCACGTAGATCCATGCCCTAGACGCTGCATCAGGACGCTGATCCATTCCCTGAAAGTTGCTGTAGCTCGCAGATCCATGCCCTAGAAGATGCTGGAGCTCGCAGATCCATGCCCTAGAAACAGCTGTAGCACGCAGATCCATGCCCTAGAAGATGCTGTTGCACGCAGATCCATGCCCTGTAAGCTGCTGTAGCACGCAGATCCATGCCCTGTAAGCTGCTGCAGCACGCAGATCCATGCCCTAGAAGCTCAACCAGCATGCAGATCCATGAACTAGAAACTGCTGTAGCACGCAGATCCATGCCCGAGAAGCTCTTCCAGCATGCAGACCCATTCCCTGGAAGATGCTGTAGCACACAGATCCATGTCCAGGAAGATGCTGTCGCACGCAGATCAATGCCCTAGAAGCTCCTCCAGCATGCAGATCCATGTCCTGGAATTTGCTGTAGCACGCAGATACATGCCCTAGACGCTGCTGTAGCACGCAGATCCATGGCCTAGAAGCGGATGTAGCACGCAGACCCATGCCCTAGAAGCTGCTGTAGCACGCAGATCCATGCCCTAGAAGATGCTGTTGCACGCAGATCCATGCCCTGTAAGCTGCTGTAGCACGCAGATCCATGCCCTGTAAGCTGCTGCAGCACGCAGATCCATGCCCTAGAAGCTCAACCAGCATGCAGATCCATGAACTAGAAACTGCTGTAGCACGCAGATCCATGCCCGAGAAGCTCTTCCAGCATGCAGACCCATTCCCTGGAAGATGCTGTAGCACACAGATCCATGTCCAGGAAGATGCTGTCGCACGCAGATCAATGCCCTAGAAGCTCCTCTAGCATGCAGATCCATGTCCTGGAATTTGCTGTAGCACGCAGATACATGCCCTAGACGCTGCTGTAGCACGCAGATCCATGGCCTAGAAGCGGATGTAGCACGCAGACCCATGCCCTAGAAGCTGCTGTAGCTCGCAGATCCATGCCCTAGACGCGGCTTTAGGATGCAGATTCATGCCCAAGAAGCTGATGTAGCACACAGATCCATGCCCTGGAAGATGTTGTAGCACACAGATCCATGCCCTAGAGCTGCTGTAGCAGTCAGATCCATGGCCTTGAAGCGGCTGTAACACTCCGATGCATATACTGGAAGCTGCTGTAGCACACAGATCCATGACCTTGAAGTTCATCCAGCACGCAGATCAATGCCCTGGAAGATGCTGTAGCTTGCAGATCCATGCCCTGGAAGAAGCTGCAGGAATCAGATCCATGCTCTAGCGCTGCTGTAACAGTCAGATCCATGGCCTTGAAGCGGCTGTAACACACCGATACATGCACTGGAAGCTGCTGTAGCACACAGATCCATGACCTTGAAGCTCATCCAGCACGCAGATCCATGCCCTAGACGCTGCTTTAGGACGCAGATCCATGCCCTAGAAGCTGCTGTACCATGCAGATCCATGTCCAGGGAGCTGCTGTAGCACGCAGATCCATGCCCTTGAAGCTCATCCAGCACGCAGATCCATGGCCTAGAAGCTGCTGTACCACACAGATCCATGCCTTAGAAGCTTCAGTACCACGCAGATGCATGCCCTAGAAGCTGCTGTAGCACACAGAACCATGCCCTAGAAGCTGCTGTAGCACACAGATGCATGCCCTAGAAGCTGCTGTAGCACACAGATCCATGCCCTAGAAGCTGCTGTAGCATGCAGATCCATGCCCTGGAAGATGCTGCAGGAAGCAGATCCATGTCCAGGCAGCTGCTGTAGCACGCAGATCCATGCCCTTGATGCTCATCCAACACGCAGATCCATGCCCTAGAAGCTGCTGTAGCATGCAGATCCATGCACTGGAAGATGCTGTAGCATGCAGATCCATGACCTAGAAGCTGCTGTAGCACACAGATCCATGCCCTGGAAGCTGCTGTAGCACACAGATCCATGCCCTAGAGCTGCTGTAGCAGTCAGATCCATGGCCTTGAAGCGGCTGTAACACTCCGATGCATATACTGGAAGCTGCTGTAGCACACAGATCCATGACCTTGAAGTTCATCCAGCACGCAGATCAATGCCCTGGAAGATGCTGTAGCTTGCAGATCCATGCCCTGGAAGATGCTGCAGGAATCAGATCCATGCCCTAGACGCTGCTGTAGCATGCAGATCCATGCCCTAGAAGCTGCTGTACCACGCAGATCCATTCCCTGCAAGCTGCTATAGCAGGCAGTTCCATTCCCTGAAAGTTGCTGTAGCACGTAGATCCATGCCCTAGACGCTGCATCAGGACGCTGATCCATTCCCTGAAAGTTGCTGTAGCTCGCAGATCCATGCCTTAGAAGATGCTGGAGCTCGCAGATCCATGCCCTAGAAACAGCTGTAGCACGCAGATCCATGCCTTAGAAGATGCTGTTGCACGCAGATCCATGCCCTGTAAGCTGCTGTAGCACGCAGATCCATGCCCTGTAAGCTGCTGCAGCACGCAGATCCATGCCCTAGAAGCTCAACCAGCATGCAGATCCATGAACTAGAAACTGCTGTAGCACGCAGATCCATGCCCGAGAAGCTCTTCCAGCATGCAGACCCATTCCCTGGAAGATGCTGTAGCACACAGATCAATGTCCAGGAAGACGCTGTCGCACGCAGATCAATGCCCTAGAAGCTCCTCCAGCATGCAGATCCATGTCCTGGAATTTGCTGTAGCACGCAGATACATGCCCTAGACGCTGCTGTAGCTCGCAGATCCATACCCGAGACGCTGCTGTAGCACGCAGATCCATGGCCTAGAAGCGGATGTAGCACGCAGACCCATGCCCTAGAAGCTGCTGTAGCTCGCAGATCCATGCCCTAGACGCGGCTTTAGGATGCAGATTCATGCCCAAGAAGCTGATGTAGCACACAGATCCATGCCCTAGAGCTGCTGTAGCAGTCAGATCCATGGCCTTGAAGCGGCTGTAACACTCCGATTCATATACTGGAAGCTGCTGTAGCACACAGATCCATGACCTTGAAGTTCATCCAGCACGCAGATCAATGCCCTGGAAGATGCTGTAGCTTGCAGATCCATGCCCTGGAAGATGCTGCAGGAATCAGATCCATGCCCTATCGCTGCTGTAACAGTCAGATCCATGGCCTTGAAGCGGCTGTAACACACCGATACATGCACTGGAAGCTGCTGTAGCACACAGATCCATGACCTTGAAGCTCATCCAGCACGCAGATCCATGCCCTAGACGCTGCTTTAGGACGCAGATCCATGCCCTAGAAGCTGCTGTACCATGCAGATCCATGTCCTGGGAGCTGCTGTAGCACGCAGATCCATGCCCTTGAAGCTCATCCAGCACGCAGATCCATGGCCTAGAAGCTGCTGTACCACACAGATCCATGCCTTAGAAGCTTCAGTACCACGCAGATGCATGCCCTAGAAGCTGCTGTAGCACACAGAACCATGCCCTAGAAGCTGCTGTAGCATGCAGATCCATGCCCTGGAAGATGCTGCAGGAAGCAGATCCATGTCCAGGCAGCTGCTGTAGCACGCAGATCCATGCCCTTGATGCTCATCCAACACGCAGATCCAAGCCCTAGAAGCTGCTGTAGCATGCAGATCCATGCCCTGGAATATGCTGCAGGAAGCAGATCCATGTCCAGGCAGCTGCTGTAGCAAGCAGATCTATGCCCTTGATGCTCATCCAACACGCAGATCCATGCCCTAGAAGCTGCTGTAGCACGCAGATCCATGCCCTAGAAGCTGCTGTAGGACGCAGATCCATACCCTAGCAGCTGCTGTAGAATGCTGATACATGCCCTGGAAGCTCCTCAAGCATGCAGATCCATGCCCTGGAAGGTGCTGCAGGAATCAGGTCCATGCCCTAGAGCTGCTGTAGCAGTCAGATCCATGGCCTCGAAGCAGCTGTAACACACCGATGCATGCACTGGAAGCTGCTGTAGCACTCAGATCCATGACCTTGAAGCTCATCCAGCACGCAGATCCATGCCCTAGACGCTGCTTTAGGACGCAGATCCATGCCCTGGGAGCTGCTGTAGCACGCAGATCCATGCCCTAGACGATGCTTTAGGACGCAGATCCATGCCCAAGAAGCTGCTGTAGCATGCAGATCTATGCCCTGGTTGCTGCTGTAGCACACAGATCCATTCCCTGCAAGCGGCTCTAGCACGCAGATCCATGTCCTAGAAGTTGCTATAGCACGCTGATCCATTCCCTGCAAGTTGCTGTAGCACGCAGATCCATGCCCTAGAAGCTGCTGTACCACGCAGATCCATTCCCTGCAAGCTGCTATAGCACGCAGTTCCATTCCCTGAAAGTTGCTGTAGCACATAGATCCATGCCCTAGACGCTGCATCAGGACGCTGATCCATTCCCTGAAAGTTGCTGTAGCTCGCAGATCCATGCCCTAGAAGATGCTGGAGCTCACAGATCCATGCCCTAGAAACAGCTGTAGCACGCAGATCCATGCCCTAGAAGATGCTGTTGCACGCAGATCCATGCCCTGTAAGCTGCTGTAGCACGCAGATCCATGCCCTAGAAGCTCAACCAGCATGCAGATCCATGAACTAGAAACTGCTGTAGCACGCAGATCCATGCCCGAGAAGCTCTTCCAGCATGCAGACCCATTCCCTGGAAGATGCTGTCGCACGCAGATCAATGCCCTAGAAGCTCCTCCAGCATGCAGATCCATGTCCTGGAATTTGCTGTAGCACGCAGATACATGCCCTAGACGCTGCTGTAGCTCGCAGATCCATGCCCTAGACGCTGCTGTAGCACGCAGATCCATGGCCTAGAAGCGGATGTAGCACGCAGACCCATGCCCTAGAAGCTGCTGTAGCTCGCAGATCCATGCCCTAGACGCGGCTTTAGGATGCAGATTCATGCCCAAGAAGCTGATGTAGCACACAGATCCATGCCCTGGAAGATGTTGTAGCATGCAGATCCATGGCCTGGAAGATGCTGTAGCATGCAGATCCATGACCTAGAAGCTGCTGTAGCACACAGATCCATGTCCTGGAAGCTGCTGTAGCACACAGATCCATGCCCTAGAGCTGCTGTAGCAGTCAGATCCATGGCCTTGAAGCGGCTGTAACACTCCGATGCATATACTGGAAGCTGCTGTAGCACACAGATCCATGACCTTGAAGTTCATCCAGCACGCAGATCAATGCCCTGGAAGATGCTGTAGCTTGCAGATCCATGCCCTGGAAGATGCTGCAGGAATCAGATCCATGCCCTAGACGCTGCTGTAGCATGCAGATCCATGCCCTAGAAGCTGCTGTACCACGCAGATCCATTCCCTGCAAGCTGCTATAGCACTCAGTTCCATTCCCTGAAAGTTGCTGTAGCACGTAGATCCATGCCCTAGACGCTGCATCAGGACGCTGATCCATTCCCTGAAAGTTGCTGTAGCTCGCAGATCCATGCCCTAGAAGATGCTGGAGCTCGCAGATCCATGCCCTAGAAACAGCTGTAGCACGCAGATCCATGCCCTAGAAGATGCTGTTGCACGCAGATCCATGCCCTGTAAGCTGCTGTAGCACACAGATCCATGCCCTGTAAGCTGCTGCAGCACGCAGATCCATGCCCTAGAAGCTCAACCAGCATGCAGATCCATGAACTAGAAACTGCTGTAGCACGCAGATCCATGCCCGAGAAGCTCTTCCAGCATGCAGACCCATTCCCTGGAAGATGCTGTAGCACACAGATCCATGTCCAGGAAGATGCTGTCGCACGCAGATCAATGCCCTAGAAGCTCCTCCAGCATGCAGATCCATGTCCTGGAATTTGCTGTAGCACGCAGATACATGCCCTAGACGCTGCTGTAGCACGCAGATCCATGGCCTAGAAGCGGATGTAGCACGCAGACCCATGGCCCAGAAGCTGCTGTAGCATGCAGATCCATGCCCTAGAAGATGCTGTTGCACGCAGATCCATGCCCTGTAAGCTGCTGTAGCACGCAGATCCATGCCCTGTAAGCTGCTGCAGCACGCAGATCCATGCCCTAGAAGCTCAACCAGCATGCAGATCCATGAACTAGAAACTGCTGTAGCACGCAGATCCATGCCCGAGAAGCTCTTCCAGCATGCAGACCCATTCCCTGGAAGATGCTGTAGCACACAGATCCATGTCCAGGAAGATGCTGTCGCACGCAGATCAATGCCCTAGAAGCTCATCCAGCACGCAGATCCATGCCCTAGACGCTGCTTTAGGACGCAGATCCATGCCCTAGAAGCTGCTGTACCATGCAGATCCATGTCCAGGGAGCTGCTGTAGCACGCAGATCCATGCCCTTGAAGCTCATCCAGCACGCAGATCCATGGCCTAGAAGCTGCTGTACCACACAGATCCATGCCTTAGAAGCTTCAGTACCACGCAGATGCATGCCCTAGAAGCTGCTGTAGCACACAGAACCATGCCCTAGAAGCTGCTGTAGCATGCAGATCCATGCCCTGGAAGATGCTGCAGGAAGCAGATCCATGTCCAGGCAGCTGCTGTAGCACGCAGATCCATGCCCTTGATGCTCATCCAACACGCAGATCCAAGCCCTAGAAGCTGCTGTAGCATGCAGATCCATGCCCTGGAAGATGCTGCAGGAAGCAGATCCATGTCCAGGCAGCTGCTGTAGCAAGCAGATCTATGCCCTTGATGCTCATCCAACACGCAGATCCATGCCCTAGAAGCTGCTGTAGCACGCAGATCCATGCCCTAGACGCTGATGTAGCTCGCAGATCCATGCCCTCGAAGCTGCTGTAGCACGCAGATGCATGACCTAGAAGCTGCAGTAGCTCGCAGATCCATGCCCTAGACGCTGCTTTAGGACTCAAATCCATTCCCTGCAAGCTGCTGTAGCACACAGATCCATTCCCTGCAAGCTGCTATAGTACGCAGATCCATGCTCTAGACGCTGCTGTAGCACACAGATCCATGCCCAAGAAGATGCTGTACCACGAAGATCCATTGCCTGCAAGCTGCTATAGCATGCAGATCCATTCCCTGAAAGTTGCTGTAGCTCGTAGATCCAAACCCTAGACGCTGCAGTAGCGCGCAGATCCATGCCCTAGAAGCTGCTGTAGCACGCAGATGCATGCCCTAGAAGCTGCTGTAGCACGCAGATGCATGCCCTAGAAGCTGCTGTAGCACGCAGATCCATGCCCTTGAAGCTCATCCAGCACGCAGATCCATGCCCTAGAAGCTGCTGTACCACACAGATCCATGCCCTAGAAGCTGCTGTAGCACGCAGATGCATGCCCTAGAAGCTGCTGTAGCACACAGATCCATGCCCTAGAAGCTGCTGTAGCACGCAGATCCATGCCCTAGAAGTTGCTGTACCTCACAGATCCATGTCCAAGAAGCTGCTGTAGCACACAGATCCATGCCCTAGAAGATGCTGTACCATGCAGATCCATGCCCTGGAAGATGCTGCAGGAAGCAGATCCATGTCCAGGAGCTGCTGTATCACGCAGATCCATGCCCTTGATGCTGATCCAGCACGCAGATCCATGCCCTAGAAGCTGCTGTAGCATGCAGATCCATGCCCTAGAAGCTGCTGTAGCACACAGATCCATGCCCTGGAAGCTGCTGTAGCACACAGATCCATGCCCTGGAAGATGCTGCAGGAATCAGATCCATGGCTTCGAAGCTGCTGAAGCAGTCAGATCCATGACCTTGAAGCAGCTGTAAAACACGGAAGCAAGCTCTAGAAGCTGCTGTAGCACACAGATCCATGACCTTGAAGTTCATCCAGCACGCAGATCCAAGCCCTAGACGCAGCTTTAGGACACAGATCCAAGCCCGGGGAGCAGCTGTATCACGCAGATCCATGCCCTAGACGCTGCTTAAGGACACAGATCCATTCCATGGGAGCTTCGGTAGCACGCAGATCCATTACCTGCAAGCTGCTGTAGCACACAGATCCATTCACTGCAAGCTGCTGTAGCAAGCAGATGCAGGCCCTAGAAGCTGCTGTAGCACGCAGGTGCATGCCCTAGAAGCTGCCGTAGCACGTAGATGCATGCCATAGAAGCTGCTGTAGCACGCAGATGCATGCCGTAGAAGCTGCCGTATCACGCAGCACCATGCCATAAACACTGCTTAAGGAGCCAGATCCATGTCCTAGAATTTGCTGTAGCACACAGATACATGCCCTAGACGCTGCTGTAGCTCGCAGATCCATGCCCTAGACGCTGCTGTAGCACGCAGATCCATGGCCTAGAAGCGGATGTAGCACGCGGACCCATGCCCTAGAAGCTGCTGTAGCTCGCTGATCCATGCCCTAGACGCGGCTTTAGGATGCAGAATCATGCCCTAGAAGCTAATATAGCACACAGACCCATGCCCTGGAAGATGTTGTAGCATGCAGATCCATGCCCTGGATGATGCTGCAGGAAGCAGATCCATGCCCTTGAAGATGCTGTAGCACGCAGATCAATGCCCTAAAAGCTGCTGTAGCACGCAGATCCATGCCCTAGAAGCTGCTGTAGCACGCAGATCCATGCCCTAGAAGCTGCTCTAGCACACAGATCCATGCCCTAGAAGCGGCTGTAGCACGCAGATCCATTCCCTTGAAGCTGCTGTAGCACGCAGATCCATGCCCTAGAAGCTGCTGTACCACGCAGATCCAAACCCTGCAAGCTGCTGTAGCACGCAGATCCACGCCCTTGAAGCTGCTGTAGCACGCAGATGCATGCCCTAGAAGCTGCTGTAGCACACAGATCCATGCCCTTGAAGCTGCTGTAGCACTCAGATCCATGCCCTAGAAGCTGCTGTAGCACGCAGATCCATGCTCTAGAAGCTGCTGTAGCACGCAGATCCATGCCCTAGAAGCTGTTGTAGCACGCAGATCCATGCCCTGGAAGATGCGGCAGGAAGCAGATCCATGTCCAGGCAGCTGCTGTAGCACGCAGATCCATGCCCTTGATGCTCATCCAACACGCAGATCCAAGCCCTAGAAGCTGCTGTAGCATGCAGATCCATGCCCTGGAAGATGCTGCAGGAAGCAGATCCATGTCCAGGCAGCTGCTGTAGCAAGCAGATCCATGCCCTTGATGCTCATCCAACACGCAGATCCATGCCCTAGAAGCTGCTGTAGCACGCAGATCCATGCCCTAGACGCTGATGTAGCTCGCAGATCCATGCCCTCGAAGCTGCTGTAGCACGCAGATGCATGACCTAGAAGCTGCAGTAGCACGCAGATCCATGCCCTAGACGCTGCTTTAGGACGCAAATCCATTCCCTGCAAGCTGCTGTAGCACACAGATCCATTCCCTGCAAGCTGCTATAGTACGCAGATCCATGCTCTAGACGCTGCTGTAGCACACAGATCCATGCCCAAGAAGATGCTGTACCACGAAGATCCATTGCCTGCAAGCTGCTATAGCATGCAGATCCATTCCCTGAAAGTTGCTGTAGCTCGTAGATCCAAACCCTAGACGCTGCAGTATCGCGCAGATCCATGCCCTAGAAGCTGCTGTAGCACGCAGATGCATGCCCTAGAAGCTGCTGTAGCACGCAGATGCATGCCCTAGAAGCTGCTGTAGCACGCAGATCCATGCCCTTGAAGCTCATCCAGCACGCAGATCCATGCCCTAGAAGCTGCTGTACCACACAGATCCATGCCCTAGAAGCTGCTGTAGCACGCAGATGCATGCCCTAGAAGCTGCTGTAGCACACAGATCCATGCCCTAGAAGCTGCTGTAGCACGCAGATCCATGCCCTAGAAGTTGCTGTACCTCACAGATCCATGTCCAAGAAGCTGCTGTAGCACACAGATCCATGCCCTAGAAGATGCTGTACCATGCAGATCCATGCCCTGGAAGATGCTGCAGGAAGCAGATCCATGTCCAGGGAGCAGCTGTATCACGCAGATCCATGCCCTTGATGCTCATCCAGCACGCAGATCCATGCCCTAGAAGCTGCTGTAGCATGCAGATCCATGCCCTAGAAGCTGCTGTAGCACACAGATCCATGCCCTGGAAGCTGCTGTAGCACACAGATCCATGCCCTGGAAGATGCTGCAGGAATCAGATCCATGGCTTCGAAGCTGCTGAAGCAGTCAGATCCATGACCTTGAAGCAGCTGTAAAACACGGAAGCAAGCTCTAGAAGCTGCTGTAGCACACAGATCCATGACCTTGAAGTTCATCCAGCACGCAGATCCAAGCCCTAGACGCAGCTTTAGGACACAGATCCAAGCCCGGGGAGCAGCTGTATCACGCAGATCCATGCCCTAGACGCTGCTTAAGGACACAGATCCATTCCATGGGAGCTTCGGTAGCACGCAGATCCATTACCTGCAAGCTGCTGTAGCACACAGATCCATTCACTGCAAGCTGCTGTAGCAAGCAGATGCAGGCCCTAGAAGCTGCTGTAGCACGCAGGTGCATGCCCTAGAAGCTGCCGTAGCACGTAGATGCATGCCATAGAAGCTGCTGTAGCACGCAGATGCATGCCGTAGAAGCTGCCGTATCACGCAGCACCATGCCATAAACACTGCTTAAGGAGCCAGATCCATGTCCTAGAATTTGCTGTAGCACACAGATACATGCCCTAGATGCTGCTGTAGCTCGCAGATCCATGCCCTAGACGCTGCTGTAGCACGCAGATCCATGGCCTAGAAGCGGATGTAGCACGCGGACCCATGCCCTAGAAGATGCTGTAGCTCGCTGATCCATGACCTAGACGCGGCTTTAGGATGCAGAATCATGCCCAAGAAGCTAATATAGCACACAGACCCATGCCCTGGAAGATGTTGTAGCATGCAGATCCATGCCCTGGATGATGCTGCAGGAAGCAGATCCATGCCCTTGAAGATGCTGTAGCACGCAGATCAATGCCCTAGAAGCTGCTGTAGCACGCAGATCCATGCCCTAGAAGCTGCTGTAGCACGCAGATCCATGCCCTAGAAGCTGCTCTAGCACACAGATCCATGCCCTAGAAGCGGCTGTAGCACGCAGATCCATTCCCTTGAAGCTGCTGTAGCACGCAGATCCATGCCCTAGAAGCTGCTGTACCACGCAGATCCAAACCCTGCAAGCTGCTGTAGCACGCAGATCCATGCCCTTGAAGCTGCTGTAGCACGCAGATGCATGCCCTAGAAGCTGCTGTAGCACACTGATCCATGCCCTTGAAGCTGCTGTAGCACTCAGATCCATGCCCTAGAAGCTGCTGTAGCACGCAGATCCATGCTCTAGAAGCTGCTGTAGCACGCAGATCCATGCCCTAGAAGCTGCTGTAGCACGCAGATCCATGCCCTAGAAGCTGCTGTAGCACGCAGATCCATGCTCTAGAAGCTGCTGTAGCACGCAGATCCATGCCCTAGAAGCTGCTGTAGCACGCAGATCCATGCCCTAGAAGCTGCTGTAGCACGCAGATCCATGCCCTAGAAGCTGCTCTAGCACACAGATCCATGCCCTAGAAGCGGCTGTAGCACGCAGATCCATTCCCTTGAAGCTGCTGTAGCACGCAGATCCATGCCCTAGAAGCTGCTGTACCACGCAGATCCAAACCCTGCAAGCTGCTGTAGCACGCAGATCCACGCCCTTGAAGCTGCTGTAGCACGCAGATGCATGCCCTAGAAGCTGCTGTAGCACACAGATCCATGCCCTTGAAGCTGCTGTAGCACTCAGATCCATGCCCTAGAAGCTGCTGTAGCACGCAGATCCATGCTCTAGAAGCTGCTGTAGCACGCAGATCCATGCCATAGAAGCTGTTGTAGCACGCAGATCCATGCCCTGGAAGATGCGGCAGGAAGCAGATCCATGACCAGGCAGCTGCTGTAGCACGCAGATCCATGCCCTTGATGCTCATCCAGCACGCAGATCCATGCCCTAGAAGCTGTTGTAGCACGCAGATCCATGCCCTGGAAGATGCGGCAGGAAGCAGATCCATGACCAGGCAGCTGCTGTAGCACGCAGATCCATGCCCTTGATGCTCATCCAGCACGCAGATCCATGCCCTAGACGCTGCTGTAGATCACAGATCCATGCCCTAGAAGCTGCTGTAGGAAGCAGATCCATGCCCTAGAAGCTGCAGTAGCACGCAGATCCATGCCCTAGACGCTGCTTTAGGACGCAAATCCATTCTCTGCAAGCTGCTGTAGAACGCAGATCCATTCCCTGCAATCTGCTAACGTACGCAGACCCATGCTCTAGACGCTGCTGTAGCACGCAGATCCATGCCCTAGAAGCTGCTATAGCACTCAGATCCATTCCCTGAAAGTTGCTGTAGCTCGTAGATCCATGCCCTAGACGCTGCTGTAACACGCAGATCCATGCCCTAGAAGCTGCAGTAGCACGCAGATGCATGCCCTAGAAGCTGCTGTAGCACGCAGATCCATGCCCTAGAAGCTGCTGTAGCACGCAGATCCATGCCCTTGAAGCTCATCCAGCACGCAGATCCATGCCCTAGAAGCTGCTGTACCACACAGATGCATGCCCTAGAACCTGCTGTAGCACGCAGATCCATGCCTTAGAAGCTGCTGTCGCAAGCAGATGCATGCTCTTGGAGCTGCTGTAGCACGCGGATGCATGCTCTAGAAGCTGCTGTAGCACACAGATGCATGCCCTAGAAGCTGCTGTAGCATGCAGATCCATGCCCTAGAAGCTGCTGTAGCACACAGATTCATGCCCTGGAAGCTGCTGTAGCGGTCAGATTGATGGCCTAGAACCTGCTGTAGCACGCAGATCCATGCCCTTGAAGATGCTGTAGCACGCAGATCCATGCCCTAGAAGCTGCTGTAGCACACAGATCCATGTCCTGGAAGCTGCTGTAGCACACAGATCCATGCCCAAGACGCGGCTTTAGGATGCAGATTCATGCCCTAGAATCTGATGTAGCACACAGAACCATGCCCTGGAAGATGTTGTAGCATGCAGATCCATGCCCTGAAAGATGCTGCAGGAAGCAGCTCCATGCCCTTGAAGATATTGTAGCACGCAGATCAATGCCCTAGAAGCTGCTGTAGCACGCAGATCCATGCCCTAGAAGCTGCTGTAGCACGCAGATCCATGCCCTAGAAGCTGCTGTACCACGCAGATCCAAACCCTGCAAGCTGCTGTAGCACGCAGATCCACGCCCTAGAAGCTGCTGTAGCACACAGATCCATGCCCTTGAAGCTGCTGTAGCACTCAGATCCATGCCCTAGAAGCTGCTGTAGCACGCAGATCCATGCCCTAGAAGCTGTTGTAGCACGCAGATCAATGCCCTCGAAGATGCGGCAGGAAGCAGATCCATGACCAGGCAGCTGCTGTAGCACGCAGATCCATGCCCTTGATGCTCATCCAGCACGCAGATCCATGCCCTAGACGCTGCTGTAGATCGCAGATCCATGCCCTAGAAGCTGCTGTAGCACACAGATCCATGCCCTAGACGCTGCAGTAGCACGCAGATCCATGCCCTAGACGCTGCTTTAGGACGCAAATCCATTCCCTGCAAGCTGCTGTAGAACGCAGATCCATTCCCTGCAATCTGCTAACGTACGCAGGCCCATGCTCTAGACGCTGCTGTAGCACGCAGATCCATGCCCTAGAAGCTGCTATAGCACTCAGATCCATTCCCTGAAAGTTGCTGTAGCTCGTAGATCCATGCCCTAGACGCTGCTGTAACACGCAGATCCATGCCCTAGAAGCTGCAGTAGCACGCAGATGCATGCCCTAGAAGCTGCTGTAGCACGCAGATCCATGCCCTAGAAGCTGCTGTAGCACGCAGATCCATGCCCTTGAAGCTCATCCAGCACGCAGATCCATGCCCTAGAAGCTGCTGTACAACACAGATGCATGCCCTAGAAGCTGCTGTAGCACGCAGATCCATGCCCTTGAAGCTGCTGTCGCAAGCAGATGCATGCTCTTGGAGCTGCTGTAGCACGCGGATGCATGCTCTAGAAGCTGCTGTAGCACACAGATGCATGCCCTAGAGGCTGCTGTAGCATGCAGATCCATGCCCTAGAAGCTGCTGTAGCACACAGATCCATGCCCTGGAAGCTGCTGTAACGGTCAGATTGATGGCCTAGAACCTGCTGTAGCACGCAGATCCATGCCCTTGAAGATGCTGTAGCACGCAGATACATGCCCTAGACACTGCTGTAGCTCGCAGATCCATGCCCTAGACGCTGCTGTACCACGCAGATCCATGGCCTAGAAGCGGATGTAGCACGCAGACCCATGCCCTAGAAGGTGCTGTAGCTCGCAGATCCATGTCCAAGACGCGGCTTTAGGATGCAGATTCATGCCCTAGAATCTGATGTAGCACACAGATCCATGCCCTGGAAGATGTTGTAGCATGCAGATCCATGCCCTGAAAGATGCTGCAGGAAGCAGCTCCATGCCCTTGAAGATACTGTAGCACGCAGATCAATGCCCTAGAAGCTGCTGTAGCACGCAGATCCATGCCCTAGAAGCTGCTGTAGCACGCAGATCCATGCCCTAGAAGCTGCTGTAGCACGCAGATCCATTCCCTTGAAGCTGCTGTAGCACGCAGATCCATGCCCTAGAAGCTGCTGTACCACGCAGATCCAAACCCTGCAAGCTGCTGTAGCACGCAGATCCACGCCCTTGAAGCTGCTGTAGCACGCAGATGCATGCCCTTGAAGCTGCTGTAGCACTCAGATCCATGCCCTAGAAGCTGTTGTAGCACGCAGATCCATGCCCTAGAAGCTGTTGTAGCACGCAGATCAATGCCCTCAAAGATGCGGCAGGAAGCAGATCCATGACCAGGCAGCTGCTGTAGCACGCAGATCCATGCCCTTGATGCTCATCCAGCACGCAGATCCATGCCCTAGACGCTGCTGTAGATCGCAGATCCATGCCCTAGAAGCTGCTGTAGCACACAGATCCATGCCCTAGACGCTGCAGTAGCACGCAGATCCATGCCCTAGACGCTGCTTTAGGACGCAAATCCATTCCCTGCAAGCTGCTGTAGAACGCAGATCCATTCCCTGCAATCTGCTAACGTACGCAGGCCCATGCTCTAGACGCTGCTGTAGCACGCAGATCCATGCCCTAGAAGCTGCTATAGCACTCAGATCCATTCCCTGAAAGTTGCTGTAGCTCGTAGATCCATGCCCTAGACGCGGCTGTAACACGCAGATCCATGCCCTAGAAGCTGCAGTAGCACGCAGATGCATGCCCTAGAAGCTGCTGTAGCACGCAGATCCAGGCCCTAGAAGCTGCTGTAGCACGCAGATCCATGCCCTTGAAGCTCATCCAGCACGCAGATCCATGCCCTAGAAGCTGCTGTACAACACAGATCCATGCCCTAGAAGCTGCTGTAGCACGCAGATCCATGCCCTTGAAGCTGCTGTCGCAAGCAGATGCATGCTCTTGGAGCTGCTGTAGCACGCGGATGCATGCTCTAGAAGCTGCTGTAGCACACAGATGCATGCCCTAGAGGCTGCTGTAGCATGCAGATCCATGCCCTAGAAGCTGCTGTAGCACACAGATCCATGCCCTGGAAGCTGCTGTAGCGGTCAGATTGATGGCCTAGAACCTGCTGTAGCACGCAGATCCATGCCCTTGAAGATGCTGTAGCACGCAGATACATGCCCTAGACACTGCTGTAGCTCGCAGATCCATGCCCTAGACGCTGCTGTACCACGCAGATCCATGGCCTAGAAGCGGATGTAGCACGCAGACCCATGCCCTAGAAGGTGCTGTAGCTCGCAGATCAATGCCCAAGACGCGGCTTTAGGATGCAGATTCATGCCCTAGAATCTGATGTAGCACACAGATCCATGCCCTGGAAGATGTTGTAGCATGCAGATCCATGCCCTGAAAGATGCTGCAGGAAGCAGCTCCATGCCCTTGAAGATACTGTAGCACGCAGATCAATGCCCTAGAAGCTGCTGTAGCACGCAGATCCATGCCCTAGAAGCTGCTGTAGCACGCAGATCCATGCCCTAGAAGCTGCTGTAGCACGCAGATCCATTCCCTTGAAGCTGCTGTAGCACGCAGATCCATGCCCTAGAAGCTGCTGTACCACGCAGATCCAAACCCTGCAAGCTGCTGTAGCACGCAGATCCACGCCCTTGAAGCTGCTGTAGCATGCAGATGCATGCCCTTGAAGCTGCTGTAGCACTCAGATCCATGCCCTAGAAGCTGTTGTAGCACGCAGATCCATGCCCTAGAAGCTGTTGTAGCACGCAGATCAATGCCCTCGAAGATGCGGCAGGAAGCAGATCCATGACCAGGCAGCTGCTGTAGCACGCAGATCCATGCCCTTGATGCTCATCCAGCACGCAGATCCATGCCCTAGACGCTGCTGTAGATCGCAGATCCATGCCCTAGAAGCTGCTGTAGCACACAGATCCATGCCCTAGACGCTGCAGTAGCACGCAGATCCATGCCCTAGACGCTGCTTTAGGACGCAAATCCATTCCCTGCAAGCTGCTGTAGCTCGTAGATCCATGCCCTAGACGCGGCTGTAACACGCAGATCCATGCCCTAGAAGCTGCAGTAGCACGCAGATGCATGCCCTAGAAGCTGCTGTAGCACGCAGATCCATGCCCTAGAAGCTGCTGTAGCACGCAGATCCATGCCCTTGAAGCTCATCCAGCACGCAGATCCATGCCCTAGAAGCTGCTGTACCACACAGATCCATGCCCTAGAAGCTGCTGTAGCACGCAGATCCATGCCCTTGAAGCTGCTGTCGCAAGCAGATGCATGCTCTTGGAGCTGCTGTAGCACGCGGATGCATGCTCTAGAAGCTGCTGTAGCACACAGATGCATGCCCTAGAAGCTGCTGTAGCATGCAGATCCATGCCCTAGAAGCTGCTGTAGCACACAGATCCATGCCCTGGAAGCTGCTGTAGCGGTCAGATTGATGGCCTAGAACCTGCTGTAGCACGCAGATCCATGCCCTTGAAGATGCTATAGCACGCAGATCCATGCCCTAGAAGCTGCTGTAGCACACAGATCCATGTCCTGGAAGCTGCTGTAGCACACAGATCCATGCCCGGGAAGATGCTGTAGCGGTCAGATCCATGGCCTTGAAGCGGCAGTAACACTCCGATGCATATACTGGAAGCTGCTGTAGCACACAGATCCATGACCTTGAATTTCATCCAGCAGGCAGATCCATGCCCTAGGCGCAGCTTTAGGACACAGATCCAAGCCCTGGGAGCTGCTGTAGCACGCAGATCCATGCCTTAGACGCTGCTAAGGACGCAGATCCATTCCACGGGATCTTCGGTAGCACGCAGATCCATTACCTGCAAGCTGCTGTAGCACACAGATCCATTCCCTGCAAGCTGTTGTAGCACGCAGATGCATGCCCTAGAATCTGCTGTAGCACGCAGATGCATGCCCTAGAAGCTGTTGTAGCACGCAGAACCATGCCATAGACACTGCTTAAGGAGCCAGATCCATGCCCTAGAATTTGCTGTAGCATGCAGATACATGCCCTAGACACTGCTGTAGCTCGCAGATCCATGCCCTAGACGCTGCTGTACCACGCAGATCCATGGCCTAGAAGCGGATGTAGCACGCAGACCCATGCCCTAGAAGGTGCTGTAGCTCGCAGATCCATGCCCAAGACGCGGCTTTAGGATGCAGATTCATGCCCTAGAATCTGATGTAGCACACAGATCCATGCCCTGGAAGATGTTGTAGCATGCAGATCCACGCCCTGAAAGATGCTGCAGGAAGCAGCTCCATGCCCTTGAAGATACTGTAGCACGCAGATCAATGCCCTAGAAGCTGCTGTAGCACGCAGATCCATGCCCTAGAAGCTGCAGTAGCACGCAGATCCATGCCCTAGAAGCTGCTGTAGCACGCAGATCCATGCCCTAGAAGCTGGTGTAGCATGCAGATGCATGCCCTAGAAGCTGCAGTAGCACGCAGATCCATGCTCTAGAAGCTGCTGTAGCACGCAGATCCATGCCCTAGAAGCTGTTGTAGCACGCAGATCCATGCCCTGGAAGATGCGGCAGGAAGCAGATCCATGACCAGGCAGCTGCTGTAGCACGCAGATCCATGCCCTTGATGCTCATCCAGCACGCAGATCCATGCCCTAGAAGCTGTCGTAGCACGCAGATCCATGCCCTGGAAGGTGCGGCAGGAAGCAGATCCATGACCAGGCAGCTGCTGTAGCAGGCAGATCCATGCCCTTGATGCTCATCCAGCACGCAGATCCATGCCCTAGACGCTGCTGTAGATCGCAGATCCATGCCCTAGAAGCTGCTGTAGCACGCAGATCCATGCCCTAGACGCTGCAGTAGCACGCAGATCCATGCCCTAGACGCTGCTTTAGGACGCAAATCCATTCCCTGCAAGCTGCTGTAGAACGCAGATCCATTCCCTGCAATCTGCTAACGTACGCAGACCCATGCTCTAGACGCTGCTGTAGCACGCAGATCCATGCCCTAGAAGCTGCTATAGCACTCAGATCCATTCCCTGAAAGTTGCTGTAGCTCGTAGATCCATGCCCTAGACGCTGCTGTAACACGCAGATCCATGCCCTAGAAGCTGCAGTAGCACGCAGATCCATGCCCTAGAAGCTGCTGTAGCACGCAGATCCATGCCCTAGAAGCTGCTGTAGCACGCAGATCCATGCCCTTGAAGCTCACCCAGCACGCAGATCCATGCCCTAGAAGCGGCTGTACCACACAGATCCATGCCCTAGAAGCTGCTGTAGCACGCAGATCCATGCCCTTGAAGCTGCTGTCGCAAGCAGATGCATGCTCTTGGAGCTGCTGTAGCACGCGGATGCATGCTCTAGAAGCTGCTGTAGCACACAGATGCATGCCTAAGAAGCTGCTGTAGCATGCAGATCCATGCCCTAGAAGCTGCTGTAGCACACAGATCCATGCCCTGGAAGCTGCTGTAGCGGTCACATTGATGGCCTAGAACCTGCTGTAGCACGCAGATCCATGCCCTTGAAGATGCTGTAGCACGCAGATCCATGCCCTAGAAGCTGCTGTAGCACACAGATCCATGTCCTGGAAGCTGCTGTAGCACACAGATCCATGCCCGGGAAGATGCTGTAGCGGTCAGATCCATGGCCTTGAAGCGGCAGTAACACTCCGATGCATATACTGGAAGCTGCTGTAGCACACAGATCCATGACCTTGAAGTTCATCCAGCACGCAGATCCATGCCCTAGGCGCAGCTTTAGGACACAGATCCAAGCCCTGGGAGCTGCTGTAGCACGCAGATCCATGCCTTAGACGCTGCTAAGGACGCAGATCCATTCCACGGGAGCTTCGGTAGCACGCAGATCCATTCCCTGCAAGCTGCTGTAGCACACAGATCCATTCACTGCAAGCTGTTGTAGCACGCAGATGCATGCCCTAGAAGCTGTTGTAGCACGCAGAACCATGCCATAGACACTGCTTAAGGAGCCAGATCCATGCCCTAGAATTTGCTGTAGCACGCAGATACATGCCCTAGACACTGCTGTAGCTCGCAGATCCATGCCCTAGATGCTGCTGTACCACGCAGATCCATGGCCTAGAAGCGGATGTAGCACGCAGACCCATGCCCTAGAAGGTGCTGTAGCTCGCAGATCCATGCCCAAGACGCGGCTTTAGGATGCAGATTCATGCCCTAGAATCTGATGTAGCACACAGATCCATGCCCTGGAAGATGTTGTAGCATGCAGATCCATGCCCTGAAAGATGCTGCAGGAAGCAGCTCCATGCCCTTGAAGATACTGTAGCACGCAGATCAATGCCCTAGAAGCTGCTGTAGCACGCAGATCCATGCCCTTGAAGCTCATCCAGCACGCAGATCCATGCCCTAGAAGCTGCTGTAGCACGCAGATCCATTCCCTTGAAGCTGCTGTAGCACGCAGATCCATGCCCTAGAAGCTGCTGTACCACGCAGATCCAAACCCTGCAAGCTGCTGTAGCACGCAGATCCACGCCCTTGAAGCTGCTGTAGCACGCAGATGCATGCCCTAGAAGCTGCTGTAGCACACAGATCCATGCCCTTGAAGCTGCTGTAGCACTCAGATCCATGCCCTAGAAGCTGCTGTAGCACGCAGATCCATGCCCTAGAAGCTGTTGTAGCACGCAGATCAATGCCCTCGAAGATGCGGCAGGAAGCAGATCCATGACCAGGCAGCTGCTGTAGCACGCAGATCCATGCCCTTGATGCTCATCCAGCACGCAGATCCATGCCCTAGACGCTGCTGTAGATCGCAGATCCATGCCCTAGAAGCTGCTGTAGCACGCAGATCCATGCCCTAGACGCTGCAGTAGCACGCAGATCCATGCCCTAGACGCTGCTTTAGGACGCAAATCCATTCCCTGCAAGCTGCTGTAGAACGCAGATCCATTCCCTGCAATCTGCTAACGTACGCAGACCCGTGCTCTAGACGCTGCTGTAGCACGCAGATCCATGCCCTAGAAGCTGCTATAGCACTCAGATCCATTCCCTGAAAGTTGCTGTAGCTCGTAGATCCATGCCCTAGACGCGGCTGTAACACGCAGATCCATGCCCTAGAAGCTGCAGTAGCACGCAGATGCATGCCCTAGAAGCTGCTGTAGCACGCAGATCCATGCCCTAGAAGCTGCTATAGCACTCAGATCCATTCCCTGAAAGTTGCTGTAGCTCGTAGATCCATGCCCTAGACGCGGCTGTAACACGCAGATCCATGCCCTAGAAGCTGCAGTAGCACGCAGATGCATGCCCTAGAAGCTGCTGTAGCACGCAGATCCATGCCCTAGAAGCTGCTGTAGCACGCAGATCCATGCCCTTGAAGCTCATCCAGCACGCAGATCCATGCCCTAGAAGCTGCTGTACCACACAGATCCATGCCCTAGAAGCTGCTGTAGCACGCAGATCCATGCCCTTGAAGCTGCTGTCGCAAGCAGATGCATGCTCTTGGAGCTGCTGTAGCACGCGGATGCATGCTCTAGAAGCTGCTGTAGCACACAGATGCATGCCCTAGAAGCTGCTGTAGCATGCAGATCCATGCCCTAGAAGCTGCTGTAGCACACAGATCCATGCCCTGGAAGCTGCTGTAGCGGTCAGATTGATGGCCTAGAACCTGCTGTAGCACGCAGATCCATGCCCTTGAAGATGCTGTAGCACGCAGATCCATGCCCTAGAAGCTGCTGTAGCACACAGATCCATGTCCTGGAAGCTGCTGTAGCACACAGATCCATGCCCGGGAAGATGCTGTAGCGGTCAGATCCATGGCCTTGAAGCGGCAGTAACACTCCGATGCATATAATGGAAGCTGCTGTAGCACACAGATCCATGACCTTGAATATCATCCAGCACGCAGATCCATGCCCTAGGCGCAGCTTTAGGACACAGATCCAAGCCCTGGGAGCTGCTGTAGCACGCAGATCCATGCCTTAGACGCTGCTAAGGACGCAGATCCATTCCACGGGAGCTTCGGTAGCACGCAGATCCATTCCCTGCAAGCTGTTGTAGCACGCAGATGCATGCCCTAGAAGCTGCTGTAGCACGTAGATGCATGCCCTAGAATCTGCTGTAGCACGCAGATGCATGCCCTAGAAGCTGTTGTAGCACGCAGAACCATGCCATAGACACTGCTTAAGGAGCCAGATCCATGCCCTAGAATTTGCTGTAGCACGCAGATACATGCCCTAGACACTGCTGTAGCTCGCAGATCCATGCCCTAGACGCTGCTGTACCACGCAGATCCATGGCCTAGAAGCGGATGTAGCACGCAGACCCATGCCCTAGAAGGTGCTGTAGCTCGCAGATCCATGCCCAAGACGCGGCTTTAGGATGCAGATTCATGCCCTAGAATCTGATGTAGCACACAGATCCATGCCCTGGAAGATGTTGTAGCATGCAGATCCATGCCCTGAAAGATGCTGCAGGAAGCAGCTCCATGCCCTTGAAGATACTGTAGCACGCAGATCAATGCCCTAGAAGCTGCTGTAGCACGCAGATCCATGCCCTAGAAGCTGCTGTAGCATGCAGATGCATGCCCTAGAAGCTGCAGTAGCACGCAGATCCATGCCCTAGAAGCTGCAGTAGCACGCAGATCCATGATCAAGAAGCTGCTGTAGCATGCAGATCCATTCCCTGCAAGGTGCTGTAGCACGCAGATCCATTCCCTGAAAGTTGCGGTACCACGTAAATCCATGCCCTATACGCTGCTGTAGCACGCAGATCCATGCCCTAGACGCTGCTGCAGCATGCAGATCCATGCCCTAGAAGCTGCTGTAGCACGCAGATCCATGTCCAAGGAGCTGCTGTAGCATGCTGATCCATGCCCTTGAAGCTCATCCGGCACGCAGAACCATGCCCTAGAAGCTGCTGTACCACACAGATCCATGCCCTAGAAGCTGCTGTAGCACGCAGATGCATGCCCTAGAAGCCTCTGTAGCAAGCAGCACCATGCCATAAACACTGCTTAAGGACCCAGATCCATGCCCTAGAATTTGCTGTAGCACACAGATACATGCCCTAGACGCTGATGTAGCTCGCAGATCCATGCCCTAGACGCTGCTGTAGAACGCAGATCCATTCCCTGCAATCTGCTAAAGTACGCAGATCCATGCTCTAGACGCTGCTGTAGCACGCAGATCCATTCCCTAGAAGCTGCTATAGCACTCAGATCCATTCCCTGAAAGTTGCTGTAGCTCGTAGATCCATGCCCTAGACGCGGCTGTAACATGCAGATCCATGCCCTAGAAGCTGCAGTAGCACGCAGATGCATGCCCTAGAAGCTACTGTAGCACGCAGATCCATGACCTAGAAGCTGCTCTAGCACACAGATCCATGCCCTAGAAGCTCATCCAGCACGCAGATCCATGCCCTAGAAGCTGCTGTACCACACAGATCCATGCCCTAGAAGCTGCTGTAGCACACAGATCCATGTCCTGGAAGCTGCTGTAGCACACAGATCCATGCCCGGGAAGATGCTGTAGCGGTCAGATCCATGGCCTTGAAGCGGCAGTAACACTCCGATGCATATACTGGAAGCTGCTGTAGCACACAGATCCATGACCTTGAAATTCATCCAGCACGCAGATCCATGCCCTAGGCGCAGCTTTAGGACACAGATCCAAGCCCTGGGAGCTGCTGTAGCACGCAGATCCATGCCTTAGACGCTGCTAAGGACGCAGATCCATTCCATGGGAGCTTCGGTAGCACGCAGATCCATTCCCTGCAAGCTGCTGTAGCACACAGATCCAATCACTGCAAGCTGTTTTAGCAAGCAGATGCATGCCCTAGAAGCTGCTGTAGCACGCAGATGCATGCCCTAGAATCTGCTATAGCACTCAGATCCATTCCCTGAAAGTTGCTGTAGCTCGTAGATCCATGCCCTAGACGCGGCTGTAACATGCAGATCCATGCCCTAGAAGCTGCAGTAGCACGCAGATGCATGCCCTAGAAGCTGCTGTGGCACGCAGATCCATGCCCTTGAAGCTCATCCAGCACGCAGATCCATGCCCTAGAAGCTGCTGTACCACACAGATCCATGCCCTAGAAGCTGCTGTAGCATGCAGATCCATGCCCTAGAAGCTGCTGTAGCATGCAGATCCATGCCCTGGAAGATGCTGCAGGAAGCAGATCCATGTCCAGGGAGCTGCTGTATCATGCAGATCCATGCCCTTGATGCTCATCCAGCACGCAGATGCATGCCCTTGAAGCTGCTGTCGCAACCAGATGCATGCCCTTGGAGCTGCTGTAGCACGCGGATGCATGCCCTAGAAGCTGCTGTAGCACGCAGATGCATGCCCTAGAAGCTGCTGTAGCATGCAGATCCATGCCCTAGAAGCTGCTGTAGCACACAGATCCATGCCCTGGAAGCTGCTGTAGCGGTCAGATTGATGCCCGAGAACCT
Source organism: Carcharodon carcharias (assembly GCF_017639515.1). Classification (NCBI taxonomy): domain Eukaryota; kingdom Metazoa; phylum Chordata; class Chondrichthyes; order Lamniformes; family Lamnidae; genus Carcharodon; species Carcharodon carcharias. The sequence continues at coordinate 104,589,005 of NC_054484.1, read as the reverse complement.
GCTGTAGCACGCAGATCCATGCCCTAGAAGATGCTGTAGCACGCAGATCCATGCCCTAGAATCTGCTGTAGCACACAGATCCATGTCCTGGAAGCTGCTGTAGCACACAGATCCATGCCCGGGAAGATGCTGTAGCGGTCAGATCCATGGCCTTGAAGCGGCTGTAACACTCCGATGCATATACTGGAAGCTGCTGTAGCACACAGATCCATGACCTTGAAATTCATCCAGTACGCAGATCCATGCCCTAGGCGCAGCTTTAGGACAGAGATCCAAGCCCTGGGAGCTGCTGTAGCACGCAGATCCATGCCTTAGACGCTGCTAAGGACGCAGATCCATTCCATGGGAGCTTCGGTAGCACGCAGATCCATTCCCTGCAAGCTGCTGTAGCACACAGATCCAATCACTGCAAGCTGTTGTAGCAAGCAGATGCATGCCCTAGAAGCTGCTGTAGCACGCAAATGCATGCCCTAGAATCTGCTGTAGCATGCAGATGCATGCCCTAGAAGCTGTTGTAGCACGCAGAACCATGCCATAGACACTGCTTAAGGAGCCAGATCCATGCCCTAGAATTTGCTGTACCGCGCAGATACATGCCCTAGACACTGCTGTAGCTCGCAGATCCATGCCCTAGATGCTGCTGTAGCACACAGATCCATGGCCTAGAAGCGGATGTAGCACGCAGACCCATGCCCTAGAAGGTGCTGTAGCTCGCAGATCCATGCCCAAGACGCGGCTTTAGGATGCAGATTCATGCCCTAGAATCTGATGTAGCACATAGATCCATTCCCTGGAAGATGTTGTAGCATGCAAATCCATGACCTGGAAGATGCTGCAGGAAGCAGCTCCATGCCCTTGAAGATACTGTAGCACGCAGATCCATGCCCTAGAAGCTGCTGTAGCACGCAGATCCATGCCCTAGAAGCTGCTGTAGCATGCAGATCCATGCCCTAGAAGCTGCAGTAGCACGCAGATCCATGCCCTAGAAGCTGCAGTAGCACGCAGATCCATGCCCAAGAAGCTGCTGTAGCACGCAGATCCATTCATTGCAAGCTGCTGTAGCACGCAGATCCATTCATTGAAAGTTGCTGTAGCACGTAAATTCATGCCCTAGACGCTGCTGTAGCACGCAGATCCATGCCCTAGACGCTGCTGCAGCATGCAGATCCATGCCCTAGAATTTGCTGTAGCACACAGATACATGCCCTAGACGCTGCTGTAGCTCGCAGATCCATGCCCTAGACCCTGCTGTAGCACGCAGATCCATGGCCGAGAAGCGGATGTAGCACACGGACCCATGCCCTAGAAGCAGCTGTAGCTCGCAGATCCATGCCCTAGACGCGGCTTTAGGATGCAGAATCATGCCCTAGAAGCTGATGTAGCACACAGACCCATGCCATGGAAGATGTTGTAGTATGCAGATCCATGCCTTGGATGATGCTGCAGGAAGCAGATCCATGCCCTTGAAGATGCTGTAGCACGCAGATCAATGCCCTAGAAGCTGCTGTAGCACGCAGATCCATGCCCTAGAAGCTGCTGTAGCACGCAGATCCATGCCCTAGAAGCTGCTGTAGCACACAGATCCATGCACTAGAAGCTGCTGTAGCACGCAGATCCATTCCCTTCAAGCTGCTGTAGCACGCAGATTAATGCCCTAGAAGCTGCTGTAGCACACAGATCCATGCCCTTGAAGCTGCTGTAGCACGCAGATCCATGCCCTAGAAACTGCTGTAGCACGCAGATCCATGCTCTAGAAGCTGCTGTAGCACGCAGATCAATGCCCTAGAAGTTGTTGTAGCACGCAGATCCATGCCCTGGAAGATGCGGCAGGAAGCAGATCCATGACCAGGCAGCTGCTGTAGCACGCTGATCCATGCCCTTGATGATCATCCAGCACACAGATCCATGCCCTAGACGCTGCTGTAGATCGCAGATCCATGACCTAGACGCTGCTTTAGGACGCACATCCATTCCCGGCAAGCTGCTGTAGAACGCAGATCCATTCCCTGCAATCTGCTAAAGTACGCAGATCCATGCTCTAGACGCTGCTGTAGCACGCAGATCCATGCCCTAGAAGCTGCTATAGCACTCAGATCCATTCCCTGAAAGTTGCTGTAGCTCGTAGATCCATGCCCTAGACGCGGCTGTAACACGCAGATCCATGCCCTAGAAGCTGCAGTAGCACGCAGATGCATGCCCTAGAAGCTGCTGTAGCACGCAGATCCATGCCCTAGAAGCTGCTGTAGCACACAGATCCATGCCCTTGAAGCTCATCCAGCACGCAGATCCATGCCCTAGAAGCTGCTGTACCACACAGATCCATTCCCTAGAAGCTGCTGTAGCATGCAGATCCATGCCCTAGAAGCTGTTGTAGCATGCAGTTCCATGCCCTGGAAGATGCTGCAGGAAGCAGATCCATGTCCAGGGAGCTGCTGTCTCACGCAGATCCATGCCCTTGATGCTCATCCAGCACGCAGATCCATTCCCTAGAAGCTGCTGTAGCATGCAGATGCATGCCCTTGAAGCTGCTGTCGCAAGCAGATGCATGCCCTTGGAGCTGCTGTGGCACGCGGATGCATGCCCTAGAAGCTGCTGTAGCACGCAGATGCATGCCCTAGAAGCTGCTGTAGCATGCAGATCCATGCCCTAGAAGCTGCTGTAGCACACAGATCCATGCCCTGGAAGCTGCTGTAGCGGTCAGATTGATGCCCGAGAACCTGCTGTAGCACGCAGATCCATGCCCTAGAAGATGCTGTAGCTCGCAGATCCATGCCCTAGAATCTGCTGTAGCACACAGATCCATGTCCTGGAAGCTGCTGTAGCACACAGATCCATGCCCGGGAAGATGCTGTAGCGGTCAGATCCATGGCCTTGAAGCGGCTGTAACACTCCGATGCATATACTGGAAGCTGCTGTAGCACACAGATCCATGACCTTGAAATTCATCCAGCACGCAGATCCATTCCCTAGGCACAGCTTTAGGACACAGATCCAAGCCCTGGGAGCTGCTGTAGCACGCAGATCCATGCCTTAGACGCTGCTAAGGACGCAGATCCATTCCATGGGAGCTTCGGTAGCACGCAGATCCATTCCCTGCAAGCTGCTGTAGCACACAGATCCAATCACTGCAAGCTGTTGTAGCACGCAGATGCATGCCCTAGAAGCTGCTGTAGCACGCAGATGCATGCCCTAGAATCTGCTGTAGCACGCAGATGCATGCCCTAGAAGCTGTTGTAGCACGCAGAACCATGCCATAGACACTGCTTAAGGAGCCAGATCCATGCCCTAGAATTTGCTGTAGCGCGCAGATACATGCCCTGGACGCTGCTGTAGCTCGCAGATCCATGCCCTAGACGCTGCTGTAGCACACAGATCCATGGCCTAGAAGCGGATGTAGCACGCAGACCCATGCCCTAGAAGCTGCTGTAGCTTGCAGATCCATGCCCAAGACGCGGCTTTAGGATGCAGATTCATGCCCTAGAATCTGATGTAGCACACAGATCCATTCCCTGGAAGATGTTGTAGCATGCAGATCCATGCCCTGGAAGATGCTGCAGGAAGCAGCTCCATGCCCTTGAAGATACTGTAGCACGCAGATCAATGCCCTAGAAGCTGCTGTAGCACGCAGATCCATGCCCTAGAAGCTGCTGTAGCACGCAGATCCATGCCCTAGAAGCTGCTGTAGCACGCAGATTCATGCCCTAGAAGCTGCAGTAGCACGCAGATCCATGCCCTAGAAGCTGCAGTAGCACGCAGATCCATTCCCTGCAAGCTGCTGTAGCACGCAGATCCATTCCCTGAAAGTTGCTGTACCACGTAAATCCATGCCCTAGACGCTGCTGTAGCATGCAGATCCATGCCCTAGACGCTGCTGCAGCATGCAGATCCATTCCTTAGAAGCTGCTGTAGCACGCAGATCCATGTCCAGGGAGCTGCTGTAGCACGCTGATCCATGCCCTTGAAGCTCATCCAGCACGCAGAACCATGCCCTAGAAGCTGCTGTACCACAGAGATCCATGCCCTAGAAGCTGCTATAGCACACAGATGCATGCCCTAGAAGCTGCTGTAGCACACAGATCCATGCGCTAGAAGCTGCTGTAGCTCGCAGATCCATGGCCTGGAAGATGCTGCAGGAAGCAGATCCATGTCCAGGCAACTGCTGTAGCACGCAGTTCCATGCCCTTGATGCTCATCCAGCACGCAGATCCTTGCCCTAGAAGCTGCTGTAGCACGCAGATCCATGGCCTAGACGCTGCTGTAGCTCGCAGATCCATGCCCTAGACGCTGCTGTAGCACACAGATCCATGGCCTAGAAGCTGCTGTAGCACGCAGATGCATGCCCTAGAAGCTGCAGTAGCACGCAGATCCATGCCCTAGACGCTGCTTTAGGACTCAAATCCATTCCCTGCAAGCTGCTGTAGCACGCAGATCCATTCCCTGCAAGCTGCTATAGTACGCAGATCCATGCTCTAGACGCTGCTGTAGCACGCAGATCCATGCCATAGAAGCAGCTGCATCACGCAGATCCATTCCCTGAAAGTTGCTGTAGCTCGTAGATGCATGCCCTAGAAGCTGCTGTAGCACGCAGATCCACGCGCTAGAAGCTGCTGTAGCTCGCAGATCCATGGCCTGGAAGACGCTGCAGGAAGCAGATCCATGTCCAGGCAACTGCTGTAGCACGCAGTTCCATGCCCTTGATGCTCATCCAGCACGCAGATCCTTGCCCTAGAAGCTGCTGTAGCACGCAGATCCATGGCCTAGACGCTGCTGTAGCTCGCAGATCCATGCCCTAGACGCTGCTGTAGCACACAGATCCATGGCCTAGAAGCTGCTGTAGCACGCAGATGCATGCCCTAGAAGCTGCAGTAGCACGCAGATCCATGCCCTAGACGCTGCTTTAGGACTCAAATCCATTCCCTGCAAGCTGCTGTAGCACGCAGATCCATTCCCTGCAAGCTGCTATAGTACGCATATCCATGCCCTAGAAGCTGCTGTAGCATGCAGATGCATGCCCTAGAAGCTGCAGTAGCACGCAGATCCATGACGTGGACGCTGCTTTAGGACTCAAATCCATTCCCTGCAAGCTGCTGTAGCACGCAGATCCATTCCCTGCAAGCTGCTATAGTACGCAGATCCATGCTCTAGACGCTGCTGTAGCACGCAGATCCATGCCATAGAAGCAGCTGCATCACGCAGATCCATTCCCTGAAAGTTGCTGTAGCTCGTAGATGCATGCCCTAGAAGCTGCTGTAGCACGCAGATCCACGCGCTAGAAGCTGCTGTAGCACGCAGATGCATGCCCTAGAAGCTGCTGTAGCACACAGATCCATGCCCTAGAAGATGCTGTAGCATGCAGAGCCATGCCCTAGAAGCTGCTGTAGCATGCAGATCCATGCCCTAGAATCTGCTGTACCATGCAGATTCATGCCCTAGAAGCTGATGAAGCACACAGATCCATGCCCTGGAAGATGTTGTAGCATGCTGATCCATGCCCTGGAAGATGCTGCAGGAAGCAGATCCATGCCCTTGAAGATGCTGTAGCACGCAGATCAATGCCCTAGAAGCTGCTGTAGCACACAGATCAATGCCCTAGAAGCTGCTGTAGCATGCAGATCCATGCCCTAGAAGATGCTGTAGCATGCAGAGCCATGCCCTAGAAGCTGCTGTAGCATGCAGATCCATGCCCTAGAAGCTGCAGTAGCACGCAGATCCATGCCCTAGGAGGTGCAGTGGCACGCAGATCCATGCCCTAGAAGCTGCTGTAGCACGCAGATCCATTCCCTGCAAGCTGCTGTAGCACGCAGATCCATTCCCTGAAAGTTGCTGTAGCACGTATATCCATGCCCTAGCCGCTGCTGTAGCACGCAGATCCATGCCCTAGACGCTGCTGCAGCATGCAGATCCATGCCCTAGAAGCTTTTGTAGCAGGCAGATCCATGTCCTTGAAGCTCATCCAGCACGCAGATCCATGCCCTAGAAGCTGCTGTACCACACAGATCCATGCCCTAGAAGCTGCTGTAGCATGCAGATGCATGCCCTAGAAGCTGCTGTAGCACACAGATCCATGCCCTAGAAGATGCTGTAGCATGCAGAGCCATGCCCTAGAAGCTGCTGTAGCATGCAGATCCATGCCCTAGAATCTGCTGTACCATGCAGATCCATGCCCTGGAAGATGCTGCAGGAAGCAGATCCATGTCCAGGGAGCTGCTGTATCACGCAGATCCATGACCTTGATGCTCATCCAGCACGCAGATCCATGCCCTAGAAGCTGCTGTAGCACACAGATGCATGCCCTTGGAAATGCTGTTGCTCGCAGATGCATGCCCTAGATGCTGCTGTAGCTCGCAGATCCATGCCCTAGACGCTGCTGTAGCATGCAGATCCATGGCGTAGAAGCGGATGTAGCACGCAGACCCATGCCCTGGAAGCTGCTGTAGCTAGCAGATCCATGCCCTAGACGCGGCATTAGGATGCAGATTCATGCCCTAGAAGCTGATGAAGCACACAAATCCATGCCCTGGAAGATGTTGTAGCATGCTGATCCATGCCCTGGAAGATGCTGCAGGAAGCAGATCCATGCCCTTGAAGATGCTGTAGCACGCAGATCAATGCCCTAGAAGCTGCTGTAGCACACAGATCAATGCCCTAGAAGCTGCTGTAGCATGCAGATCCATGCCCTAGAAGATGCTGTAGCATGCAGAGCCATGCCCTAGAAGCTGCTGTAGCATGCAGATCCATGCCCTAGAAGCTGCAGTAGCACGCAGATCCATGCCCTAGGAGGTGCAGTGGCACGCAGATCCATGCCCTAGAAGCTGCTGTAGCACGCAGATCCATTCCCTGCAAGCTGCTGTAGCACGCAGATCCATTCCCTGAAAGTTGCTGTAGCACGTATATCCATGCCCTAGCCGCTGCTGTAGCACGCAGATCCATGCCCTAGACGCTGCTGTAGCATGCAGATCCATGCCCTGGAAGATGCTGCAGGAAGCAGATCCATGTCCAGGCAACTGCTGTAGCACGCAGATCCATGCCCTTGATGCTCATCCAGCACGCAGATCCATGCCCTAGAAGCTGCTGTAGCACGCTGATCCATGCCCTAGACGCTGCTGTAGCTCGCAGATCCATGCCCTAGACGCTGCTGTAGCACGCAGATCCATGGCCTTGAAGCTGCTGTAGCACGCAAATGCAGGCCCTAGAAGCTGCTGTAGCACGCAGATCCATGCCCTAGACGCTGCTTTAGGACTCAAATCCATTCCCTGCAAGCTGCTGTAGCACGCAGATCCATTCCCTGCAAGGTGCTATAGTACGCATATCCATGCCCTAGAAGCTGCTGTGGCATGCAGACGCATGCCCTAGAAGCTGCAGTAGCACGCAGATCCATGCCATGGACGCTGCTTTAGGACTCAAATCCATTCCCTGCAAGCTGCTGTAGCACGCAGCTCCATTCCCTGCAAGCTGCTATAGTACGCAGATCCATGCTCTAGACGCTGCTGTGGCACGCAGATCCATGCCCTAGAAGCTGCTGTACCACGCAGATCCATTCCCTGAAAGTTGCTGTAGCTCGTAGATCCATGCCCTAGAAGCTGCTGTAGCACGCAGATGCATGCCCTAGAAGCTGCTGTAGCACACAGATCCAAGCCCAAGAAGCTGCTGTAGCACGCAGATCCATGCCCTAGAAGCTTTTGTACCTCACAGATCCATGCCCTTGAAGCTGCTGTAGCACGCAGATGCATGCCCTAGAAGCTGCGGTAGCACACAGATCCATGCCCTAGAAGCTGCTGTACCATGCAGATCCATGCCCTGGAAGATGCTGCAGAAAGCAGATCCATGTCCAAGGAGCTGCTGTATCACGCAGATCCATGCCCTTGATGCTCATCCAGCACGCAGATCCATGCCATAGAAGCTGCTGTAGCACGCAGATGCATGCCCTTGGAGCTGCTGTAGCATGCAGATGCATGCCCTAGAAGCTGCTGTAGCATGCAGATCCATGCCCTAGACGCTGCTGTAGCACACAGATCCATGCCCTGGAAGCTGCTGTAGCACACAGATCCATGCCCGGGAAGATGCTGTAGCGGTCAGATCCATGACCTATAAGCGGCTTTAACACACCGATGGATATACTGGAAGCTGCTGTAGCACTCAGATCCATGCCCTGGAAGATGCTGCAGGAATCAGATCCATGGCCTAGGAGCTGCAGTAGCAGTCAGATCCATGGCCTTGAAGCGGCTGTAAAACACGGAAGCAAGCACTGGAAGCTGCTGTAGCACACAGATGCATGCCCGAGAAGCTGCTGTAGCACGCAGATGCATGCCCTAGAAGCTGCTGTAGCACGCAGATGCATGCCCTAGAAGCTGTTGTAGCACGCAGAACCATGCCATAGACACTGCTTAAGGAGCCAGATCCATGCCCTAGAATTTGCTGTAGCACGCAGATACATGCCCTAGACGCTGCTGTAGCTCGCAGATCCATGCCCTAGACGCTGCTGTAGAAAGCAGATCCATGGCCTAGAAGCGGATGTAGCACGGAGACCCATGCCCTAGAAGCTGCTGTAGCTCACAGTCCATGCCCAAGACACGGCTTTAGGATGCAGATTCATGCTCTAGAAGCTGATGTAGCACACAGATCCATGACCTGGAAGATGTTGTAGCATGCAGATCCATGCCCTAGAAGCAGCTGTAGCACGCAGATCCATGCCCTACAAGCTGCTGTAGCACGCAGATCCATGCCCTAGAAGCTGCTGTAGCACACAGAACCATGCCCTAGAACCTGTTGTAGCACGCAGATCCATGCCCTTGGAGCTGCTGTAGTACGCAGATCCATGCCCTAGAAGCTGCTGTAGCACGCAGATCCATGCTCTAGAAGCTGCTGTAGCACGCAGATCCATGCCCTGGTAGCTGTTGTAGCACGCAGATCCATGCCCTGGAAGAGGCTGCAGGAAGCAGATCCATGTCCAGGCAGCTGCTGTAGCACGCAGATCCATGCCCTTGATGCTCATCCAGCACGCAGATCCATGCCCTAGACGCTGCTGTAGATCGCAGATCCATGCACTAGAAGCTGCTGTAGCACGCAGATCCATGCCCTAGACGCTGCAGTAGCATGCAGATCCATGCCCTAGACGCTGCTTTGGACGCAAATCCATTCCCTGCAAGCTGCTGTAGAACGCAGATCCATTCCCTGCAATCTGCTATAGTACGCAGATCCATGCTCTAGACGCTGCTGTACCACGCAGATCCATGCCCTAGAAGCTGCTATAGCACGCAGATCCATTCCCTGAAAGTTGCTGTAGCACGCAGTTCCATGCCCTTGATGCTCATCCAGCACGCAGATCCATGCCCTAGACGCTGCTGTAGATCGCAGATCCATGCCCTTGAAGCTGCTGTAGCACGCAGATGCATGCCCTAGACGCTGCAGTAGCACGCAGATCCATGCCCTAGACGCTGCTTTAGGATGCAAATCCATTCCCTGCAAGCTGCTGTAGAAGGCAGATCCATTCCCTGCAATCTGCTATAGTAAGCTGATCCATGCCCTAGACTTGGCTGTGGCACGCAGATCCATGCCCTAGAAGCTGCAGTAGCACGCATGTGCATGCCCTAGAAGCTGCTGTAGCACACAGATCCATGCCCTAGAAGCTGCTGTAGCACGCAGATCAATGCCCTTGAAGCTCATCCAGCACGCAGATCCATGCCCTAGAAGCTGCTGTACTACACAGATCCATGCCCTAGCTGCTGCTGTAGCACGCAGATGCATGCCCTAGAAGCAGCTGTACCTCACAGATCCATGCCCTAGAAGCTGCTGTAGCATGCAGATGCATGCCCTAGAAGCTGCTGTAGCACGCAGATCCATGCCCTAGAAGCTGCTGTAGCACGCAGATCCATGCCCTTGGAGCTGCTGTCGCACGCAGATGCATGCCCTAGAAGCTGCTGTAGCACGCAGATGCATGCCCTAGAAGCTGCTGTAGCACACAGATCCATGCCCTGGAAGATGCTGTAGCGGTCAGATCCATGGCCTTGAAGCGGCTGTAACACTCCGATGCATATACTGGAAGCTGCTGTAGCACACAGATCCATGACCTTGAAGTTCATCCAGCACGCATATCCATGCCCTAGACGCAGCTTTAGACACAGAGCCATTCCATGGGAGCTTCGGTAACACGCAGATCCATTCCCTGCCAGCTGCTGTAGCACACAGATCCATTCCCTGCAAGCTGCTGTAGCACGCAGATGCATGCCCTGGAAGCTGCTGTAGCACACAGATCCATGCCCTGGAAGATGCTGTAGCGGTCAGATCCATGGCCTTGAAGCGGCTGTAACACTCCGATGCATATACTGGAAGCTGCTGTAGCACACAGATCCATGCCCTAGACGCAGCTTTAGACACAGAGCCATTCCATGGGAGCTTCGGTAACACGCAGATCCATTCCCTGCAAGCTGCTGTAGCACACAGATCCATTCACTGCAAGCTGCTGTAGCACGCAGATGCATGCCCTAGAAGCTGCTGTAGCACGCAGAAGCATGTCTTAGAAGCTGTTGTAGCACGCAGAACCATGCCATAGACACTGCTTAAGGAGCCAGATCCATGAACTAGAATTTGCTGTAACACGCAGATACATGCCCTAGACGCTGCTGTAGCTCGCAGATCCATGCCCTAGACGCTGCTGTAGCACGCAGATCCATGGCCTAGAAGCGGATGTAGCACGCAGACCCATGCCCTAGAAGCTGCTGTAGCTCGCAGATCCATGCCCTAGACGCAGCATTAGGATGCAGAATCGTGCCCTAGAAGCTGATGTAGCACACAGATCCATGCCCTGGAAGATGTAGCAGCATGCAGATCCATGCCCTGGAAGATGCTGCAGGAAGCAGATCCATGCCCTTGAAGATGCTGTAGCACGCAGATCAATGCCCCAGAAGTTGCTGTAGCACGCAGATCCATGCCCTAGAAGCAGCTGTAGCACGAAGATCCATGCCCTAGAAGCTGCTGTACCACGCAGATCCATGCCCTAGAAGCTTCTGTAGCATGCAGATCCATGCCCTAGACGCTGCTGTAGCACGCAGATCCATGGCCTATAGCTGCTGTAGCACGCAGATCCATGCCCTAGACGCTGCTTTAGGACTCAAATCCATTACCTGCAAGCTGCTGCAGCACGCAGATCCATTCCCTGAAAGTTGCTGTAGCAAGTAGATCCATGCCCTAGATGCTGCTGTAGCACGCAGATCCATGTCCTAGACGCTGCTGCAGCATGCAGATCCATGTCCTAGAAACTGCTGTAGCACGCTGATCCATGTGCAGGGAGCTGCTGTAGCACGTAGATGCATGCCCTAGAAGCTGCTGTAGCACGCAGATGCATGCCCAGAAGCTGTTGTAGCATGCAGAAACATGCCATAGACACTGCTTAAGGAGCCAGATCCACGCCCTAGAATTTGCTGTAGCACGCAGATTCATGGCCTAGAAGCGGATGTAGCACGCAGACCCATGCCCTAGAAGCTGCTGTAGCTCGCAGATTCATGCCCTAGACGCGGCTTAAGGATGCAGATTCATGCCCTAGAAGCTGATGTAGCACACAGATCCATGCCCTGGAAGATGTTGTAGCATGCAGATCCATGCCCTAGAAGCTGATGTAGCACGCAGATCCATGCCCTAGAAGCTGCTGTAGCACACAGATCCATGCCCTAGAACCTGCTGTAGCACGCAGATCCATGCCCTAGAAGCTGTTGTAGCACGCAGATCCATGCCCCGGAAGATGCTGCAGGAAGCAGATCAATGTCCATGCAGCTGCTGTAGCACGCAGATCCATGCCCTTGATGCTCATCCAGCACGCAGATCCATGCCCTAGACGCTGCTGTAGATCACAGATCCATGCCCTAGAAGCTGCAGTAGCACGCAAATGCATGCCCTAAAAGCTCCTGTAGCACACAGATCCATGCCCTAGAAGCTGCTGTAGCACGCACTTCCATGCCCTAGAAGCTGCTGTAGCACGCAGATCCATGCTCTAGAAGTTGCTGCAGCACGCCGATCCATGCCCTGGAAGCTGTTGTGGCACGCAGATCCATGCCCTTGAAGCTCATCCAGCACGCAGATCCATGCCCTAGAAGCTGCTGTACCACACAGATCCATGCCCTAGCAGCTGCTGTAGCACGCAGATCCACGCCCTAGAAGCAGCTGTACCTCACAGATCCATGCCCTAGAAGCTGCTGTAGCACGCAGATGCATGCCCTAGAAGCTGCTGTAGCACACAGATCCATGCCCTAGAAGCGGCTGTAGCATGCAGATCCATGCCCTGGAAGATGCTGCAGGAAGCAGATCCATGTCCAGGGAGCTGCTGTATCACGCAGATCCATGCCCTTGATGCTCATCCAGCATGCAGATCCATGCCCTAGAAGCTGCTGTAGCCTGCAGATGCATGCCCTAGAAGCTGCTGTAGCATGCAGATGCATGACCTTGGAGCTGCTGTAGCACGCAGATGCATGCCATGGAAGCTGCTGTAGCACGCAGATGCATGCCCTAGAAGCTGCTGTAGCATGCAGATCCATGCCCTAGAAGCTGCTGTAGCACACAGATCCATGCCCTGGAAGCTGCTGTAGCGTTCAGATCCATGCCCTAGAAGCTGCTGTAGCACGCAGATCAATGCCCCGGAAGATGCTGCAGGAAGCAGATCAATGTCCATGCAGCTGCTGTAGCACGCAGATCCATGCCCTTGATGCTCATCCAGCACGCAGATCCATGCCCTAGACGCTGCTGTAGATCACAGATCCATGCCCTAGAAGCTGCAGTAGCACGCAGATGCATGCCCTAGAAGCTCCTGTAGCAAGCACTTCCATGCCCTAGAAGCTGCTGTAGCACGCAGATCCATGCTCTAGAAGTTGCTGCAGCACGCCGATCCATGCCCTGGGAGCTGTTGTGGCACGCAGATCCATGCCCTTGAAGCTCATCCAGCACGCAGATCCATGCCCTAGAAGCTGCTGTACCACACAGATCCATGCCCTAGCAGCTGCTGTAGCACGCAGATCCATGCCCTAGAAGCAGCTGTACCTCACAGATCCATGCCCTAGAAGCTGCTGTAGCACGCAGATGCATGCCCTAGAAGCTGCTGTAGCACACAGATCCATGCCCTAGAAGCGGCTGTAGCATGCAGATCCATGCCCTGGAAGATGCTGCAGGAAGCAGATCCATGTCCAGGGAGCTGCTGTATCACGCAGATCCATGCCCTTGATGCTCATCCAGCACGCAGATCCATGCCCTAGAAGCTGCTGTAGCCTGCAGATGAATGCCCTAGAAGCTGCTGTAGCATGCAGATGCATGACCTTGGAGCTGCTGTAGCACGCAGATGCATGCCCTAGAAGCTGCTGTAGCACACAGATCCATGCCCTGGAAGCTGCTGTAGCGTTCAGATCCATGCCCTAGAAGCTGCTGTAGCACGCAGATCAATGCCGTAGAAGATGTTGTAGCACGCAGATCCATGCGCTAGAAGCTGCTGTAGCACGCAGATGCATGCCCTAGACGCTGCAGTAGCACGCAGATCCATGCCCTAGACGCTGCTTTAGGATGCATATCCATTCCCTGCAAGCTGCTGTAGAAGGCAGATCCATTCCCTGCAATCTGCTATAGTAAGCTGATCCATGCCCTAGACGCGGCGGTGGCACGCAGATCCATGCCCTAGAAGCTGCAGTAGCACGCATGTGCATGCCCTAGAAGCTGCTGTAGCACACAGATCCATGCCCTAGAAGCTGCTGTAGCACGCAGATCCATGCCCTTGAAGCTCATCCAGCACGCAGATCCATGCCCTAGAAGCTGCTGTACTACACAGATCCATGCCCAGAAGCTGTTGTAGCATGCAGAAACATGCCATAGACACTGCTTAAAGAGCCAGATCCACGACCTAGAATTTGCTGTAGCACGCAGATACATGCCCTAGACGCTGCTGTAGCTCGCAGATCCATGCCCTAGACGCTGCTGTAGCACGCAGATCCATGGCCTAGAAGCGGATGTAGCACGCAGACCCATGCCCTAGAAGCTGCTGTAGCTCGCAGATTCATGCCCTAGACGCGGCTTAAGGATGCAGATTCATGCCCTAGAAGCTGATGTAGCACACAGATCCATGCCCTGGAAGATGTTGTAGCATGCAGATCCATGCCCTAGAAGCTGCTGTAGCACGCAGATCCATGCCCTAGAAGCTGCTGTAGCACACAGATCCATGCCCTAGAACCTGCTGTAGCACGCAGATCCATGCCCTAGAAGCTGTTGTAGCACGCAGATCCATGCCCCGGAAGATGCTGCAGGAAGCAGATCAATGTCCATGCAGCTGCTGTAGCACGCAGATCCATGCCCTTGATGCTCATCCAGCACGCAGATCCATGCCCTAGACGCTGCTGTAGATCACAGATCCATGCCCTAGAAGCTGCAGTAGCACGCAGATGCATGCCCTAGAAGCTCCTGTAGCACACAGATCCATGCCCTAGAAGCTGCTGTAGCACGCACTTCCATGCCCTAGAAGCTGCTGTAGCACGCAGATCCATGCTCTAGAAGTTGCTGCAGCACGCCGATCCATGCCCTGGAAGCTGTTGTGGCACGCAGATCCATGCCCTTGAAGCTCATCCAGCACGCAGATCCATGCCCTAGAAGCTGCTGTACCACACAGATCCATGCCCTAGCAGCTGCTGTAGCACGCAGATCCATGCCCTAGAAGCAGCTGTACCTCACAGATCCATGCCCTAGAAGCTGCTGTAGCACGCAGATGCATGCCCTAGAAGCTGCTGTAGCACACAGATCCATGCCCTAGAAGCGGCTGTAGCATGCAGATCCATGCCCTGGAAGATGCTGCAGGAAGCAGATCCATGCCCAGGGAGCTGCTGTATCACGCAGATCCATGCCCTTGATGCTCATCCAGCACGCAGATCCATGCCCTAGAAGCTGCTGTAGCCTGCAGATGCATGCCCTAGAAGCTGCTGTAGCATGCAGATGCATGACCTTGGAGCTGCTGTAGCACGCAGATGCATGCCATGGAAGCTGCTGTAGCACGCAGATGCATGCCCTAGAAGCTGCTGTAGCATGCAGATCCATGCCCTAGAAGCTGCTGTAGCACACAGATCCATGCCCTGGAAGCTGCTGTAGCGTTCAGATCCATGCCCTAGAAGCTGCTGTAGCACGCAGATCAATGCCGTAGAAGATGTTGTAGCACGCAGATCCATGCCCTAGAAGCTGCTGTAGCACACAGATGCATGCCCTAGACGCTGCTTTAGGATGCATATCCATTCCCTGCAAGCTGCTGTAGAAGGCAGATCCATTCCCTGCAATCTGCTATAGTAAGCTGATCCATGCCCTAGACGCGGCGGTGGCACGCAGATCCATGCCCTAGAAGCTGCAGTAGCACGCATGTGCATGCCCTAGAAGCTGCTGTAGCACACAGATCCATGCCCTAGAAGCTGCTGTAGCACGCAGATCCATGCCCTTGAAGCTCATCCAGCACGCAGATCCATGCCCTAGAAGCTGCTGTACTACACAGATCCATGCCCAGAAGCTGTTGTAGCACGCAGAAACATGCCATAGACACTGCTTAAGGAGCCAGATCCACGCCCTAGAATTTGCTGTAGCACGCAGATACATGCCCTAGACGCTGCTGTAGCTCGCAGATCCATGCCCTAGACGCTGCTGTAGCACGCAGATCCATGGCCTAGAAGCGGATGTAGCACGCAGACCCATGCCCTAGAAGCTGCTGTAGCTCGCAGATTCATGCCCTAGACGCGGCTTAAGGATGCAGATTCATGCCCTAGAATCTGATGTAGCACACAGATCCAAGCCCTGGAAGATGTTGTAGCATGCAGATCCATGCCCTAGAAGCTGCTGTAGCACGCAGATCCATGCCCTAGAAGCTGCTGTAGCACACAGATCCATGCCCTAGAACCTGCTGTAGCACGCAGATCCATGCCCTAGAAGCTGTTGTAGCATGCAGATCCATGCCCCGGAAGATGCTGCAGGAAGCAGATCAATGTCCATGCAGCTGCTGTAGCACGCAGATCCATGCCCTTGCTGCTCATCCAGCACGCAGATCCATGCCCTAGACGCTGCTGTAGATCACAGATCCATGCCCTAGAAGCTGCAGTAGCACGCAGATGCATGCCCTAGAAGCTCCTGTAGCACACAGATCCATGCCCTAGAAGCTGCTGTAGCACGCACTTCCATGCAATAGAAGCTGCTGTAGCACGCAGATCCATGCTCTAGAAGTTGCTGCAGCACGCCGATCCATGCCCTGGAAGCTGTTGTGGCACGCAGATCCATGCCCTTGAAGCTCATCCAGCATGCAGATCCATGCCCTAGAAGCTGCTGTACCACACAGATCCATGCCCTAGCAGCTGCTGTAGCACGCAGATCCATGCCCTAGAAGCAGCTGTACCTCACAGATCCATGCCCTAGAAGCTGCTGTAGCACGCAGATGCATGCCCTAGAAGCTGCTGTAGCACACAGATCCATGCCCTAGAAGCGGCTGTAGCATGCAGATCCATGCCCTGGAAGATGCTGCAGGAAGCAGATCCATGTCCAGGGAGCTGCTGTATCACGCAGATCCATGCCCTTGATGCTCATCCAGCACGCAGATCCATGCCCTAGAAGCTGCTGTAGCCTGCAGATGCATGCCCTAGAAGCTGCTGTAGCATGCAGATGCATGACCTTGGAGCTGCTGTAGCACGCAGATGCATGCCATGGAAGCTGCTGTAGCACGCAGATGCATGCCCTAGAAGCTGCTGTAGCATGCAGATCCATGCCCTAGAAGCTGCTGTAGCACACAGATCCATGCCCTGGAAGCTGCTGTAGCGTTCAGATCCATGCCCTAGAAGCTGCTGTAGCACGCAGATCAATGCCGTAGAAGATGTTGTAGCACGCAGATCCATGCCCTAGAAGCTGCTGTAGCACGCAGATGCATGCCCTAGACGCTGCAGTAGCACGCAGATCCATGCCCTAGACGCTGCTTTAGGATGCAAATCCATTCCCTGCAAGCTGCTGTAGAAGGCAGATCCATTCCCTGCAATCTGCTATAGTAAGCTGATCCATGCCCTAGACGCGGCTGTGGCACGCAGTTCCATGCCCTAAAAGCTGCAGTAGCACGCATGTGCATGCCCTAGAAGCTGCTGTAGCACACAGATCCATGCCCTAGAAGCTGCTGTAGCACGCAGATCCATGCCATTGAAGCTCATCCAGCACGCAGATCCATGCCCTAGAAGCTGCTGTACTACACAGATCCATGCCCTAGCTGCTGCTGTAGCACGCAGATCCATGCCCTAGAAGCAGCTGTACCTCACAGATCCATGCCCTAGAAGCTGCTGTAGCATGCAGATGCATGCCCTAGAAGCTGCTGTAGCACGCAGATCCATGCCCTTGGAGCTGCTGTCGCATGCAGATGCATGCCCTAGAAGCTGCTGTAGCACGCAGATGCATGCCCTAGAAGCTGCTGTAGCACACAGATCCATGCCCTGGAAGATGCTGTAGAGGTCAGATCCATGGCCTTGAAGCGGCTGTAACACTCCGATGCATGCCCTAGAAGCTGCTGTAGCACACAGATCTATGCCCTAGAAGATGCTGTAGCATGCAGATCCATGCCCTGGAAGATGCTGCAGGAAGCAGATCCATGTCCAGGGAGCTGCTGTAACACGCAGATCCATGCCCTTGATGCTCATCCAGCACGCAGATCCATGCCCTAGAAGCTGCTGTAGCATGCAGATGCATGCCCTAGAAGCTGCTGTAGCATGCAGATGCATGCCCTTGGAGCTGCTGTAGCACGCAGATGCATGCCATGGAAGCTGCTGTAGCACGCAGATGCATGCCCTAGAAGATGCTGTAGCATGCAGATCCATGCCGTAGAAGATGCTGTAGCACGCAGATCCATGCCCTAGAAGCTGCTGTAGCACACAGATCCATGCCCTGGAAGCTGCTGTAGCACACAGATCCATACCCTGGAAGATGCTGTAGCGGTCAGATCCATGGCCTTGAAGCGGCTGTAACACTCCGATGCATATACTGGAAGCTGCTGTAGCACACAGATCCATGACCTTGAAGTTCATCCAGCACGCAGCTCCATGCCCTAGACGCTGCTTAAGGACGCAGATCCATTCCATGGGAGATTCGATAGCACGCAGATCCATTCCCTGCAAGCTGCTGTAGCACATAGATCCATTCACTGCAAGCTGCTGTAGCACGCAGATGCATGCCCTAGAAGCAGCTGTACCTCACAGATCCATGCCCTAGAAGCTGCAGTAGCACGCAGATGCATGCCCAAGAAGCTGGAGTAGCACACAGATGCATGCCCTAGAAGCTGCTGTAGCACGCAGATCCATGCCCTTGAAGCTCATCCAGCACGCAGATCCATGCCCTAGAAGCTGCTGTACCACACAGATCCATGCCCTAGCAGCTGCTGTAGCACGCAGATCCATGCCCTAGAAGCAGCTGTACCTCACAGATCCATGCCCTAGAAGGTGCTGTAGCATGCAGATGCATGCCCTAGAAGCTGCTGTAGCACACAGATCCATGCCCTAGAAGCTGCTGTAGCATGCAGATCCATGCCCTGGAAGATGCTGCAGGAAGCAGATCCATGTCCAGGGAGCTGCTGTATCACGCAGATCCATGCCCTTGATGCTCATCCAGCACGCAGATCCATGACCTAGAAGCTGCTGTAGCCTGCAGATGCATGCCCTAGAAGCTGCTGTAGCATGCAGATGCATGACCTTGGAGCTGCTGTAGCACGCAGATGCATGCCATGGAAGCTGCTGTAGCACGCAGATGCATGCCCTAGAAGCTGCTGTAGCATGCAGATCCATGCCCTAGAAGCTGCTGTAGCACACAGATCCATGCCCTGGAAGCAGCTGTAGCGTTCAGATCCATGCCCTAGAAGCTGCTGTAGCACGCAGATCAATGCCGTAGAAGATGTTGTAGCACGCAGATCCATGCCCTAGAAGCTGCTGTAGCACGCAGATGCATGCCCTAGACGCTGCAGTAACACGCAGATCCATGCCCTAGACGCTGCTTTAGGATGCAAATCCATTCCCTGCAAGCTGCTGTAGAAGGCAGATCCATTGCCTGCAATCTGCTATAGTAAGCTGATCCATGCCCTAGACGCGGCTGTGGCACGCAGATCCATGCCCTAGAAGCTGCAGTAGCACGCATGTGCATGCCCTAGAAGCTGCTGTAGCACACAGATCCATGCCCTAGAAGCTGCTGTAGCACGCAGATCCATGCCATTGAAGCTCATCCAGCACGCAGATCCATGCCCTAGAAGCTGCTGTACTACACAGATCCATGCCCTAGCTGCTGCTGTAGCACGCAGATCCATGCCCTAGAAGCAGCTGTACCTCACAGATCCATGCCCTAGAAGCTGCTGTAGCATGCAGATGCATGCCCTAGAAGCTGCTGTAGCACGCAGATCCATGCCCTTGGAGCTGCTGTCGCACGCAGATGCATGCCCTAGAAGCTGCTGTAGCACGCAGATGCCTGCCCTAGAAGCTGCTGTAGCACACAGATCCATGCCCTGGAAGATGCTGTAGCGGTCAGATCCATGGCCTTGAAGCGGCTGTAACACTCCGATGCATGCCCTAGAAGCTGCTGTAGCACACAGATCCATGCCCTAGAAGCTGCTGTAGCATGCAGATCCATGCCCTGGAAGATGCTGCAGGAAGCAGATCCATGTCCAGGGAGCTGCTGTAACACGCAGATCCATGCCCTTGATGCTCATCCAGCACGCAGATCCATGCCCTAGAAGCTGCTGTAGCATGCAGATGCATGCCCTAGAAGCTGCTGTAGCATGCAGATGCATGCCCTTGGAGCTGCTGTAGCACGCAGATGCATGCCATGGAAGCTGCTGTAGCACGCAGATGCATGCCCTAGAAGATGCTGTAGCACGCACATCCGTGCCCTAGAAGCTGCTGTAGCACACAGATCCATGCCCTGGAAGCTGCTGTAGCACACAGATCCATACCCTGGAAGATGCTGTAGCGGTCAGATCCATGGCCTTGAAGCGGCTGTAACACTCCGATGCATATACTGGAAGCTGCTGTAGCACACAGATCCATGACCTTGAAGTTCATCCAGCACGCAGCTCCATGCCCTAGACGCTGCTTAAGGATGCAGATCCATTCCATGGGAGATTCGATAGCACGCAGATCCATTCCCTGCAAGCTGCTGTAGCACGCAGATGCATGCCCTAGAAGCAGCTGTACCTCACAGATCCATGCCCTAGAAGCTGCAGTAGCACGCAGATGCATGCCCAAGAAGCTGGTGTAGCACACAGATGCATGTCCTAGAAGCTGCTGGAGCACGCAGATCCATGCCCTTGAAGCTCATCCAGCACGCAGATCGATGCCCTAGAAGCTGCTGTACCACACAGATCCATGCCCTAGCAGCTGCTGTAGCACGCAGATGCATGCCCTAGAAGTTGCTGTAGCACACAGATCCATGCCCTAGAAGCTGCTGTAGCATGCAGATCCATGCCCTGGAAGATGCTGCAGGAAGCAGATCCATGTCCAGGGAGCTGCTGTAACACGCAGATCCATGCCCTTGATGCTCATCCAGCACGCAGATCCATGCCCTAGAAGCTGCTGTAGCATGCAGATGCATGCCCTAGAAGCTGCTGTAGCATGCAGATGCATGCCCTTGGAGCTGCTGTAGCACGCAGATGCATGCCATGGAAGCTGCTGTAGCACGCAGATGCATGCCCTAGAAGCTGCTGTAGCATGCAGATGCATGCCTTAGAAGCTGCTGTAGCACACAGATCCATGCCCTGGAAGCTGCTGTAGCGTTCAGATCCATGCCCTAGAAGCTGCTGTAGCACGCAGATCCATGCCGTAGAAGATGCTGTAGCACGCAGATCCATGCCCTAGAAGCTGCTGTAGCACACAGATCCATGCCCTGGAAGCTGCAGTAGCACACAGATCCATGCCCTGGAAGATGCTGTAGCGTTCAGATCCATGGCCTTGAAGCGGCTGTAACACTCCGATGCATATACTGGAAGCTGCTGTAGCACACAGATCCATGACCTTGAAGTTCATCCAGCAAGCAGCTCCATGCCCTAGATGCTGCTTAAGGACGCAGATCCATTCCATGGGAGATTCGATAGCACGCAGATCCATTCCCTGCAAGCTGCTGTAGCACATAGATCCAGTCACTGCAAGCTGCTGTAGCACGCAGATGCATGCCCTAGAAGCTGCTGTAGCACGCAGATGCATGCCCTAGAAGCTGCTGTAGCACGCAGAAGCATGTCTTAGAAGCTGTTGTAGCACGCAGAACCATGCCATAGACACTGCTTAAGGAGCCAGATCCATGAACTAGAATTTGCTGTAACACGCAGATACATGCCCTAGACGCTGCTGTAGCTCGCAGATCCATGCCCTAGACGCTGCTGTAGCACGCAGATCCATGGCCTAGAAGCGGATGTAGCACGCAGACCCAGGCCCTTGAAGCTGCTATAGCTCGCAGATCCATGCCCTAGACGCGGCATTAGGATGCAGATTCGTGCCCTAGAAGCTGATGTAGCACACAGATCCATGCCCTGGAAGATGTTGCAGCATGCAGATCCATGCCCTGGAAGATGCTGCAGGAAGCAGATCCATGCCCTTGAAGATGCTGTAGCACGCAGATCAATGCCCCAGAAGTTGCTGTAGCACGCAGATCCATGCCCTAGAAGCTGCTGTAGCACGAAGATCCATGCCCTAGAAGCTGCTGTAGCACGCAGATCCATGCCCTAGGAGCTTCTGTAGCATGCAGATCCATGCCCTTGATGCTCATCCAGCACGCAGATCCATGCCCTAGACGCTGCTGTAGCGCGCAGATCCATGGCCTAGAAGCTGCTGTAGCACGCAGATCCATGCCCTAGACGCTGCTTTAGGGCTCAAATCCATTACCTGCAAGCTGCTGTAGCACGCAGATCCATTCCCTGAAAGTTGCTGTAGCAAGTAGATCCATGCCCTAGATGATGCTGTAGCACGCAGATCCATGCCCTAGACGCTGCTGCAGCATGCAGATCCATGCCCTAGAAACTGCTGTAGCACGCTGATCCATGTGCAGGGAGCTGCTGTAGCACGCAGATCCATGCCCTTGAAGCTCATCCGGCACGCAGATCCATGCCCTAGAAGCTGCTGTACCACACAGAAACATGGCCCAGAAGCTGCTGTAGCACGCAGATGCATGCCCTAGAAGCTGCTGTAGCACACAGATGCATGCCCTAGAAGCTGCTATAGCACCCAGATCCATGCCCTAGAAGCTGCTGTAGAACGAAGATCCATGCCCTAGAAGCTGCTGTAGCACGCAGATCCATGCCCTAGAAGCTTCTGTAGCATGCAGATCCATGCCCTTGATGCTCATCCAGCACGCAGATCCATGCCCTAGACGCTGCTGTAGCGCGCAGATCCATGGCCTAGAAGCTGCTGTAGCACGCAGATCCATTCCCTAGACGCTGCTTTAGGGCTCAAATCCATTACCTGCAAGCTGCTGTAGCACGCAGATCCATACCCTGAAAGTTGCTGTAGCAAGTAGATCCATGCCCTAGATGATGCTGTAGCACGCAGATCCATGCCCTAGACGCTGCTGCAGCATGCAGATCCATGCCCTAGAAACTGCTGTAGCACGCTGATCCATGTGCAGGGAGCTGCTGTAGCACGCAGATCCATGCCCTTGAAGCTCATCCAGCACGCAGATCCATGCCCTAGAAGCTGCTGTACCACACAGAAACATGGCCCAGAAGCTGCAGTAGCACGCAGATGCATGCCCTTGAAGCACATCCAGCACGCAGATCCATGCCCTAGAAGCTGCTGTACCACACAGATCCATGCCCTAGCAGCTGCTGTAGCACGCAGATCCATGCCCTAGAAGCAGCTGTACCTCACAGATCCATGCCCTAGAAGCTGCTGTAGCACGCAGATGCATGCCCTAGAAGCTGCTGTAGCACACAGATCCATGCCCTAGAAGCTGCTGTAGCACGCAGATGCATGCCCCAGAAGCTGTTGTAGCACGCAGAAACATGCCATAGACACTGCTTAAGGAGCCAGATCCACGCCCTAGAATTGGCTGTAGCACGCAGATACATGCCCTAGACGCTGCTGTAGCTCGCAGATCCATGCCCTAGACGCTGCTGTAGCACGCAGATCCATGGCCTAGAAGCGGATGTAGCACGCAGACCGATGCCCTAGAAGCTGCTGTAGCTCGCAGATCCATGCCCTAGACGCGGCTTTAGGATGCAGATTCATGCCCTAGAAGCTGATGTAGCACACAGATCCATTCCCTGGAAGATGTTGTAGCACGCAGATCCATGCCCTAGAAGCTGCTGTAGCATGCAGATACATGCCCTGGAAGATGCTGCAGGAAGCAGATCCATGTCCAGGGAGCTGCTGTAACACGCAGATCCATGCCCTTGATGCTCATCCAGCACGCAGATCCATGCCCTAGAAGCTGCTGTAGCATGCAGATGCATGCCCTAGAAGCTGCTGTAGCATGCAGATGCATGCCCTTGGAGCTGCTGTAGCACGCAGATGCATGCCATGGAAGCTGCTGTAGCACGCAGATGCATGCCCTAGAAGCTGCTGTAGCATGCAGATGCATGCCTTAGAAGCTGCTGTAGCACACAGATCCATGCCCTGGAAGCTGCTGTAGCGTTCAGATCCATGCCCTAGAAGCTGCTGTAGCACGCAGATACATGCCGTAGAAGATGCTGTAGCACGCAGATCCATGCCCTAGAAGCTGCTGTAGCACACAGATCCATGCCCTGGAAGCTGCAGTAGCACACAGATCCATGCCCTGGAAGATGCTGTAGCGTTCAGATCCATGGCCTTGAAGCGGCTGTAACACTCCGATGCATATACTGGAAGCTGCTGTAGCACACAGATCCATGACCTTGAAGTTCATCCAGCAAGCAGCTCCATGCCCTAGACGCTGCTTAAGGACGCAGATCCATTCCATGGGAGATTCGATATCACGCAGATCCATTCCCTGCAAGCTGCTGTAGCACATAGATCCAGTCACTGCAAGCTGCTGTAGCACGCAGATGCATGCCCTAGAAGCTGCTGTAGCACGCAGATGCATGCCCTAGAAGCTGCTGTAGCACGCAGAAGCATGTCTTAGAAGCTGTTGTAGCACGCAGAACCATGCCATAGACACTGCTTAAGGAGCCAGATCCATGAACTAGAATTTGCTGTAACACGCAGATACATGCCCTAGACGCTGCTGTAGCTCGCAGATCCATGCCCTAGACGCTGCTGTAGCACGCAGATCCATGGCCTAGAAGCGGATGTAGCACGCAGACCCAGGCCCTTGAAGCTGCTGTAGCTCGCAGATCCATGCCCTAGACGCGGCATTAGGATGCAGATTCGTGCCCTAGAAGCTGATGTAGCACACAGATCCATGCCCTGGAAGATGTTGCAGCATGCAGATCCATGCCCTGGAAGATGCTGCAGGAAGCAGATCCATGCCCTTGAAGATGCTGTAGCACGCAGATCAATGCCCCAGAAGTTGCTGTAGCACGCAAATCCATGCCCTAGAAGCTGCTGTAGCACGAAGATCCATGCCCTAGAAGCTGCTGTAGCACGCAGATCCATGCCCTAGGAGCTTCTGTAGCATGCAGATCCATGCCCTTGATGCTCATCCAGCACGCAGATCCATGCCCTAGACGCTGCTGTAGCGCGCAGATCCATGGCCTAGAAGCTGCTGTAGCACGCAGATCCATGCCCTAGACGCTGCTTTAGGGCTCAAATCCATTACCTGCAAGCTGCTGTAGCACGCAGATCCATTCCCTGAAAGTTGCTGTAGCAAGTAGATCCATGCCCTAGATGATGCTGTAGCACGCAGATCCATGCCCTAGACGCTGCTGCAGCATGCAGATCCATGCCCTAGAAACTGCTGTAGCACGCTGATCCATGTGCAGGGAGCTGCTGTAGCACGCAGATCCATGCCCTAGAAGCACATCCAGCACGCAGATCCATGCCCTAGAAGCTGCTTTACCACACAGAAACATGGCCTAGAAGCTGCTGTAGCACGCAGATGCATGCCCTAGAAGCTGCTGTAGCACACAGATGCATGCCCTAGAAGCTGCTATAGCACCCAGATCCATGCCCTAGAAGCTGCTGTAGAACGAAGATCCATGCCCTAGAAGCTGCTGTAGCACGCAGATCCATGCCCTAGAAGCTTCTGTAGCATGCAGATCCATGCCCTTGATGCTCATCCAGCACGCAGATCCATGCCCTGGACGCTGCTGTAGCGCGCAGATCCATGGCCTAGAAGCTGCTGTAGCACGCAGATCCATGCCCTAGACGCTGCTTTAGGGCTCAAATCCATTACCTGCAAGCTGCTGTAGCACGCAGATCCATTCCCTGAAAGTTGCTGTACCAAGTAGATCCATGCCCTAGATGATGCTGTAGCACGCAGATCCATGCCCTAGACGCTGCTGCAGCATGCAGATCCATGCCCTAGAAACTGCTGTAGCACGCTGATCCATGTGCAGGGAGCTGCTGTAGCACGCAGATCCATGCCCTTGAAGCTCATCCAGCACGCAGATCCATGCCCTAGAAGCTGCTGTACCACACAGAAACATGGCCCAGAAGCTGCTGTAGCATGCAGATGCATGCCCTAGAAGCTGCTGTAGCACGCAGATGCATGCCCTAGAAGCAGCTGTACCTCACAGATCCATGCCCTAGCAGCTGCTGTAGCACGCAGATGCATGCCCAAGAAGCTGCTGTAGCACACAGATGCATGCCCTAGAAGCTGCTGTAGCACGCAGATCCATGCCCTTGAAGCTCATCCAGCACGCAGATCCATGCCCTAGAAGCTGCTGTACCACACAGAAACATGGCCCAGAAGCTGCTGTAGCACGCAGATGCATGCCCTAGAAGCTGCTGTAGCACGCAGATGCATGCCCTAGAAGCAGCTGTACCTCACAGATCCATGCCCTAGAAGCTGCAGTAGCACGCAGATGCATGCCCAAGAAGCTGCTGTAGCACACAGATGCATGCCCTAGAAGCTGCTGTAGCACGCAGATCCATGCCCTTGAAGCTCATCCAGCACGCAGATCCATGCCCTAGAAGCTGCTGTACCACACAGATCCATGCCCTAGCAGCTGCTGTAGCACGCAGATCCATGCCCTAGAAGCAGCTATACCTCACAGATCCATGCCCTAGAAGGTGCTGTAGCATGCAGATGCATTCCCTAGAAGCTTCTGTAGCACACAGATCCATGCCCTAGAAGCTACTGTAGCATGCAGATCCATGCCCTGGAAGATGCTGCAGGAAGCAGATCCATGTCCAGGGAGCTGCTGTAACACGCAGATCCATGCCCTTGATGCTCATCCAGCACGCAGATCCATGCCCTAGAAGCTGCTGTAGCATGCAGATGCATGCCCTAGAAGCTGCTGTAGCATGCAGATGCATGCCCTTGGAGCTGCTGTAGCACGCAGATGCATGCCCTAGAAGCTGCTGTAGCATGCAGATCCATGCCCTAGAAGCTGCTGTAGCACACAGATCCATGCCCTGGAAGCTGCTGTAGCGTTCAGATCCATGCCCTAGAAGCTGCTGTAGCACGCAGATCCATGCCGTAGAAGATGCTGTAGCACGCAGATCCATGCCCTAGAAGCTGCTGTAGCACACAGATCCATGCCTTGGAAGCTGCTGTAGCACACAGATCCATGCCCTGGAAGATGCTGTAGCGGTCAGATCCATGGCCTTGAAGCGGCTGTAACACTCCGATGCATATACTGGAAGCTGCTGTAGCACACAGATCCATGACCTTGAAGTTCATCCAGCACGCAGCTCCATGCCCTAGATGCTGCTTAAGGACGCAGATCCATTCCATGGGAGATTCGATAGCACGCAGATCCATTCCCTGCAAGCTGCTGTAGAACGCAGATCCATTCCCTGCAATCTGCTATAGTACGCAGATCCATGCTCTAGACGCTGCTGTAGCACGCAGATCCATGCCATAGAAGCTGCTATAGCACGCAGATCCATTCACTGAAAGTTGCTGTAGCTCGTAGATCCATGCCCTAGACGCGGCTGTAGCACGCAGATCCAAGCCCTAGAAGCTGCAGTAGCACGCAGATGCATGCCCTAGAAGCTGCTGTAGCACACAGATGCATGCCCCAGAAGCTGCTGGAGCACGCAGATCCATGCCCTTGAAGCTCATCCAGCACACAGATCCATGCCCTAGAAGCTGCTGTACCACACAGACCCATGCCCTAGCAACTGCTGTAGCACGCAGATCCATGCCCTAGAAGCTGCTGTACCACACAGATCCATGCCCTAGAAGCTGCTGTAGCACGCAGATCCATGCCCTTGAAGCTGCTGTAGTACGCAGATCCATGCCCTAGAAGCTGCTGTAGCACGCAGATTCATGCTCTAGAAGCTGCTGTAGCACGCAGATCCATGCCCTAGAAGCTGTTGTAGCACGCAGATCCATGCCCTGGAAGATGCTGCAGGAAGCAGATCCATGTCCAGGCAGGTGCTGTAGCATGCAGATCCATGCCCTTGATGCTGATCCAGCACGCAGATCCATGCCCTAGACGCTGCTGTAGATCGCAGATCCATGCCCTAGAAGATGCTGTAGCACGCAGATCCATGCCCTAGACGCTGCAGTAGCACGCAAATCCATGCCCTAGAAGCAGCTGTACCTCACAGATCCATGCCCTAGAAGCTGCTGTAGCACGCAGATGCATGCCCTAGAAGCTGCTGTAGCACACAGATCCATGCCCTCGAAGCTGCTGTAGCACACAGATCCATGCCCTAGACGCTGCAGTAGCACGCAGATCCATGCCCTAGACGCTGCTTTAGGACGCAAATCCATTCCCTGCAAGCTGCTGTAGAACGCAGATCCATTCCCTGCAATCTGCTATAGTATGCAGATCCATGCTCTAGACGCTGCTGTAGCACGCAGATACATGCCAAAGAAGCTGCTATAGCACGCAGATCCATTCACTGAAAGTTGCTGTAGCTCGTAGATCCATGCCCTAGACGCGGCTGTAGCACGCAGATCCATGCCCTAGAAGCTGCAGTAGCACACAGATGCATGCCCTAGAAGCTGCAGTAGCACGCAGATGCATGCCCTTGAAGCACATCCAGCACGCAGATCCATGCCCTAGAAGCTGCTGTACCACACAGATCCATGCCCTAGCAGCTGCTGTAGCACGCAGATCCATGCCCTAGAAGCAGCTGTACCTCACAGATCCATGCCCTAGAAGCTGCTGTAGCACGCAGATGCATGCCCTAGAAGCTGCTGTAGCACGCAGAAACATGCCATAGACACTGCTTAAGGAGCCAGATCCACGCCCTAGAATTGGCTGTAGCACGCAGATACATGCCCTAGACGCTGCTGTAGCTCGCAGATCCATGCCCTAGAAGCTGCTTTAGGACGCAAATCCATTCCCTGCAAGCTGCTGTAGAACGCAGATCCATTCCCTGCAATCTGCTATAGTATGCAGATCCATGCTCTAGACGCTGCTGTAGCACGCAGATACATGCCAAAGAAGCTGCTATAGCACGCAGATCCATTCACTGAAAGTTGCTGTAGCTCGTAGATCCATGCCCTAGACGCGGCTGTAGCACGCAGATCCATGCCCTAGAAGCTGCAGTAGCACAAAGATGCATGCCCTAGAAGCTGCAGTAGCACGCAGATGCATGCCCTTGAAGCACATCCTGCACGCAGATCCATGCCCTAGAAGCTGCTGTACCACACAGATCCATGCCCTAGCAGCTGCTGTAGCACGCAGATCCATGCCCTAGAAGCAGCTGTACCTCACAGATCCATGCCCTAGAAGCTGCTGTAGCACGCAGATGCATGCCCTAGAAGCTGCTGTAGCACGCAGAAACGTGCCATAGACACTGCTTAAGGAGCCAGATCCACGCCCTAGAATTGGCTGTAGCACGCAGATACATGCCCTAGACGCTGCTGTAGCTCGCAGATCCATGCCCTAGACGCTGCTGTAGCACGCAGATCCATGGCCTAGAAGCGGATGTAGCACGCAGACCCATGCCCTAGAAGCTGCTGTAGCTCGCAGATCCATGCCCTAGACGCGGCATTAGGATGCAGATTCATGCCCTAGAAGCTGATGTAGCACACAGATCCATTCCCTGGAAGATGTTGTAGCACGCAGATCCATGCCCTAGAAGATGCTGTAGCACGCAGATCCATGCCCTAGAAGCTGCTGTAGCACACAGATCCATGCCCTAGAACCTGCTGTAGCACGCAGATCCATGCCCTTGAAGCTGCTGTAGCATGCAGATCCATGCCCTTGAAGCTGCTGTAGCACACAGATCCATGCCCTAGAAGCTGCTGTAGCACACAGATCCATGCCCTAGACGCTGCAGTAGCACGCAGATCCATGCCCTAGACGCTGCTTTAGGACGCAAATCCATTCCCTGCAAGCAGCTGTAGAACGCAGATCCATTCCCTGCAATCTGCTATAGTATGCAGATCCATGCTCTAGACGCTGCTGTAGCACGCAGATACATGCCAAAGAAGCTGCTATAGCACGCAGATCCATTCACTGAAAGTTGCTGTAGCTCGTAGATCCATGCCCTAGACGCGGCTGTAGCACGCAGATCCATGCCCTAGAAGCTACTGTAGCATGCAGATCCATGCCCTGGAAGATGCTGCAGGAAGCAGATCCATGTCCAGGGAGCTGCTGTAACACGCAGATCCATGCCCTTGATGCTCATCCAGCACGCAGATCCATGCCCTAGAAGCTGCTGTAGCATGCAGATGCATGCCCTAGAAGCTGCTGTAGCATGCAGATGCATGCCCTTGGAGCTGCTGTAGCACGCAGATGCATGCCCTAGAAGCTGCTGTAGCATGCAGATCCATGCCCTAGAAGCTGCTGTAGCACACAGATCCATGCCCTGGAAGCTGCTGTAGCGTTCAGATCCATGCCCTAGAAGCTGCTGTAGCACGCAGATCCATGCCGTAGAAGATGCTGTAGCACGCAGATCCATGCCCTAGAAGCTGCTGTAGCACACAGATCCATGCCTTGGAAGCTGCTGTAGCACACAGATCCATGCCCTGGAAGATGCTGTAGCGGTCAGATCCATGGCCTTGAAGCGGCTGTAACACTCCGATGCATATACTGGAAGCTGCTGTAGCACACAGATCCATGACCTTGAAGTTCATCCAGCACGCAGCTCCATGCCCTAGACGCTGCTTAAGGACGCAGATCCATTCCATGGGAGATTCGATAGCACGCAGATCCATTCCCTGCAAGCTGCTGTAGAACGCAGATCCATTCCCTGCAATCTGCTATAGTACGCAGATCCATGCTCTAGACGATGCTGTAGCACGCAGATCCATGCCATAGAAGCTGCTATAGCACGCAGATCCATTCACTGAAAGTTGCTGTAGCTCGTAGATCCATGCCCTAGACGCGGCTGTAGCACGCAGATCCAAGCCCTAGAAGCTGCAGTAGCACGCAGATGCATGCCCTAGAAGCTGCTGTAGCACACAGATGCATGCCCCAGAAGCTGCTGGAGCACGCAGATCCATGCCCTTGAAGCTCATCCAGCACACAGATCCATGCCCTAGAAGCTGCTGTACCACACAGACCCATGCCCTAGCAACTGCTGTAGCACGCAGATCCATGCCCTAGAAGCTGCTGTACCACACAGATCCATGCCCTAGAAGCTGCTGTAGCACGCAGATCCATGCCCTT
This sequence comes from Carcharodon carcharias, assembly GCF_017639515.1. Classification (NCBI taxonomy): domain Eukaryota; kingdom Metazoa; phylum Chordata; class Chondrichthyes; order Lamniformes; family Lamnidae; genus Carcharodon; species Carcharodon carcharias. The sequence goes on along the minus strand of NC_054484.1, from coordinate 104,558,365 downwards.
GAAGCTGCTGTAGTACGCAGATCCATGCCCTAGAAGCTGCTGTAGCACGCAGATTCATGCTCTAGAAGCTGCTGTAGCACGCAGATCCATGCCCTAGAAGCTGTTGTAGCACGCAGATCCATGCCCTGGAAGATGCTGCAGGAAGCAGATCCATGTCCAGGCAGGTGCTGTAGCATGCAGATCCATGCCCTTGATGCTGATCCAGCACGCAGATCCATGCCCTAGACGCTGCTGTAGATCGCAGATCCATGCCCTAGAAGATGCTGTAGCACGCAGATCCATGCCCTAGACGCTGCAGTAACACGCAAATCCATGCCCTAGAAGCAGCTGTACCTCACAGATCCATGCCCTAGAAGCTGCTGTAGCACGCAGATGCATGCCCTAGAAGCTGCTGTAGCACACAGATCCATGCCCTAGAAGATGCTGTAGCACACAGATCCATGCCCTAGACGCTGCAGTAGCACGCAGATCCATGCCCTAGACGCTGCTTTAGGACGCAAATCCATTCCCTGCAAGCTGCTGTAGAACGCAGATCCATTCCCTGCAATCTGCTATAGTATGCAGATCCATGCTCTAGACGCTGCTGTAGCACGCAGATACATGCCAAAGAAGCTGCTATAGCACGCAGATCCATTCACTGAAAGTTGCTGTAGCTCGTAGATCCATGCCCTAGACGCGGCTGTAGCACGCAGATCCATGCCCTAGAAGCTGCAGTAGCACACAGATGCATGCCCTAGAAGCTGCAGTAGCACGCAGATGCATGCCCTTGAAGCACATCCAGCACGCAGATCCATGCCCTAGAAGCTGCTGTACCACACAGATCCATGCCCTAGCAGCTGCTGTAGCACGCAGATCCATGCCCTAGAAGCAGCTGTACCTCACAGATCCATGCCCTAGAAGCTGCTGTAGCACGCAGATGCATGCCCTAGAAGCTGCTGTAGCACGCAGAAACATGCCATAGACACTGCTTAAGGAGCCAGATCCACGCCCTAGAATTGGCTGTAGCACGCAGATACATGCCCTAGACGCTGCTGTAGCTCGCAGATCCATGCCCTAGACGCTGCTGTAGCACGCAGATCCATGGCCTAGAAGCGGATGTAGCACGCAGACCCATGCCCTAGAAGCTGCTGTAGCTCGCAGATCCATGCCCTAGACGCGGCATTAGGATGCAGATTCATGCCCTAGAAGCTGATGTAGCACACAGATCCATTCCCTGGAAGATGTTGTAGCACGCAGATCCATGCCCTAGAAGATGCTGTAGCACGCAGATCCATGCCCTAGAAGCTGCTGTAGCACACAGATCCATGCCCTAGAACCTGCTGTAGCACGCAGATCCATGCCCTTGAAGCTGCTGTAGCATGCAGATCCATGCCCTTGAAGCTGCTGTAGCACACAGATCCATGCCCTAGAAGCTGCTGTAGCACACAGATCCATGCCCTAGACGCTGCAGTAGCACGCAGATCCATGCCCTAGACGCTGCTTTAGGACGCAAATCCATTCCCTGCAAGCAGCTGTAGAACGCAGATCCATTCCCTGCAATCTGCTATAGTATGCAGATCCATGCTCTAGACGCTGCTGTAGCACGCAGATACATGCCAAAGAAGCTGCTATAGCACGCAGATCCATTCACTGAAAGTTGCTGTAGCTCGTAGATCCATGCCCTAGACGCGGCTGTAGCACGCAGATCCATGCCCTAGAAGCTGCAGTAGCACACAGATGCATGCCCTAGAAGCTGCAGTAGCACGCAGATGCATGCCCTTGAAGCACATCCAGCACGCAGATCCATGCCCTAGAAGCTGCTGTACCACACAGATCCATGCCCTAGCAGCTGCTGTAGCACGCAGATCCATGCCCTAGAAGCAGCTGTACCTCACAGATCCATGCCCTAGAAGCTGCTGTAGCACGCAGATGCATGCCCTAGAAGCTGCTGTAGCACACAGATCCATGCCCTAGAAGCTGCTGTAGCACGCAGATGCATGCCCCAGAAGCTGTTGTAGCACGCAGAAACATGCCATAGACACTGCTTAAGGAGCCAGATCCACGCCCTAGAATTGGCTGTAGCACGCAGATACATGCCCTAGACGCTGCTGTAGCTCGCAGATCCACGCCCTAGACGCTGCTGTAGCACGCAGATCCATGGCCTAGAAGCGGATGTAGCACGCAGACCCATGCCCTAGAAGCTGCTGTAGCTCGCAGATCCATGCCCTAGACGCGGCTTTAGGATACAGATTCATGCCCTAGAAGCTGATGTAGCACACAGATCCATTCCCTGGAAGATGTTGTAGCACGCAGATCCATGCCCTAGAAGATGCTGTAGCACGCAGATCCATGCCCTAGAAGCTGCTGTAGCACACAGATCCATGCCCTAGAACCTGCTGTAGCACGCAGATCCATGCCCTTGAAGCTGCTGTAGCATGCAGATCCATGCCCTTGAAGCTGCTGTAGCACGCAGATCCATGCCCTAGAAGCTGCTGTAGCCCGCAGATCCATGCTCTATAAGCTGCTGTAGCACGCAGATCCATGCCCTAGAAGCTGTTGTAGCACGCAGATCCATGCCCTTGAAGCTGCTGTAGCACGCAGATCCATGCCCTAGATGCTGCTTTAGGACACAAATCCATTCCCTGCAAGCTGCTGTAGAAGGCAGATCCATTCCCTGCAATCTGCTATAGTACGCAGATCCATGCCCTAGGCGCGGCTGTGGCACGCAGATCCATGTCCTTGAAGCTGCAGTAGCACGCAGATGCATGCCCTAGAAGCTGCTGTAGCACACAGATGCATGCCCTAGAAGCTGCTGTAGCACGCAGATCCATGCCCTTGAAGCTCATCCAGCACGCAGATCCATGCCCTAGAAGCTGCTGTACCACACAGATCCATGCCCTAGCTGCTGCTGTAGCACGCAGATCCATGCCCAAGAAGCAGCTGTACCTCACAGATCCATTCCCTAGAAGCTGCTGTAGCACGCAGATGCATGCCCTAGAAGCTGCTGTAGCCCGCAGATCCATGCTCTATAAGCTGCTGTAGCACGCAGATCCATGCCCTAGAAGCTGTTGTAGCACGCAGATCCATGCCCTTGAAGCTGCTGTAGCACGCAGATCCATGCCCTAGATGCTGCTTTAGGACACAAATCCATTCCCTGCAAGCTGCTGTAGAAGGCAGATCCATTCCCTGCAATCTGCTATAGTACGCAGATCCATGCCCTAGGCGCGGCTGTGGCACGCAGATCCATGCCCTAGAAGCTGTTGTAGCACGCAGATCCATGCCCTGGAAGATGCTGCAGGAAGCAGATCCATGTCCAGGCAGCTGCTGTAGCATGCAGATCCATGCCCTTGATGCTCATCCAGCACGCAGATCCATGCCTTAGACGCTGCTGAAGATCACAGATCCATGCCCTAGAAGCTGCTGTAGCACGCAGATCCATGCCCTAGACGCTGCAGTAGCACGCAGATCCATGCCCTAGACGCTGCTTTAGGACGCAAATCCATTCCCTGCAAGCTGCTGTAGAACGCAGATCCATTCCCTGCAATCTGCTATAGTACGCAGATCCATGCTCTAGACGATGCTGTAGCACGCAGATCCATACCATAGAAGCTGCTATAGCACGCAGATCCATTCACTGAAAGTTGCTGTAGCTCGTAGATCCATGCCCTAGACGCGGCTGTAGCACGCAGATGCATGCCCTAGAAGCTGCAGTAGCACGCAGATGCATGCCCTAGAAGCTGCTGTAGCACACAGATGCAAGCCCTAGAAGCTGCTGGAGCACGCAGATCCATGCCCTTGAAGCTCATCCAGCACACAGATCCAGGCCCTAGCAGCTGCTGTAGCACGCAGATCCATGCCCTAGAAGCAGCTGTACCTCACAGATCCATGCCCTAGAAGCTGCTGTAGCACGCAGATGCATGCCCTTGAAGCTGCTGTAGCACGCAGATCCATGCCCTAGACGCTGCAGTAGATCGCAGATCCATGCCCTAGAAGATGCTGTAGCATGCAGATCCATGCCCTAGACGCTGCAGTAGCACGCAAATACATGCCCTAGACGCTGCTTTAGGACGCAAATCCATTCCCTGCAAGCTGCTGTAGAACGCAGATCCATTCCCTGCAATCTGCTATAGTACGCAGAACCCATGCTCTAGACGCTGCTGTAGCACGCAGATCCATGCCAAAGAAGCTGCTATAGCACGCAGATCCATTCACTGAAAGTTGCTGTAGCTCGTAGATCCATGCCCTAGACGCGGCTGAGGCACGCAGATCCATGCCCTAGAAGCTGCAGTAGCACGCAGATGCATGCCCTAGAAGCTGCTGTAGCACACAGATGCATGCCCTAGAAGCTGCTGGAGCACGCAGATGCATGCCCTTGAAGCTCATCCAGCACGCAGATCCATGCCCTAGAAGCTGCTGTAGCACGCAGATCCATGCCCTAGCAGCTGCTGTAGCACGCAGATTCATGCCCTAGAAGCAGCTTTACCTCACAGATCCATGCCCTAGAAGCTGCTGTAGCACGCAGATGCATGCTCTAGAACCTGCTGTAGCACACAGATCCATGCCCTAGAAGCTGCTGTAGCATGCAGATTCATGCCCTGGACGATGCTGCAGGAAGCAGATCCATGTCCTGGGAGCTGCTGTATCACGCAGTTCCATGCCCTTGATGCTCATCCAGCACGCAGATCCATGCCATGGAAGCTGCTGTAGCATGCAGATGCATGCCCTAGAAGCTGCTGTAACATGCAGATGCATGCCCTTGGAGCTGCTGTAGCACGCAGATGCATGCCATGGAAGCTGCTGTAGCACGCAGATGCATGCCCTAGAAGCTGCTGTAGCATGCAGATCCATGCGCTGGAAGCTGCTGTAGCGTTCAGATCCATGCCCTAAAAGATGCTGTAGCACGCAGATCCATGCCGTAGAAGATGCTGTAGCACGCAGATCCATGCCCTAGAAGCTGCTGTAGCACACAGATCCATGCCCTGGAAGCTGCTGTAGCACACAGATCCATGCCCTGGCAGATGCTGTAGCGGTCAGATCCATGGCCTTGAAGCGGCTGTAACACTCCGATGCATATAATGGAAGCTGCTGTAGCACACAGATCCATGACCTTGAAGTTCATCCAGCACGCAGATCCATGCCCTAGACGCTGCTTTAGGACGCAAATCCATTCCCTGCAAGCTGCTGTAGAACGCAGATCCATTCCCTGCAATCTGCTATAGTATGCAGATCCATGCTCTAGACGCTGCTGTAGCACGCAGATACATGCCAAAGAAGCTGCTATAGCACGCAGATCCATTCACTGAAAGTTGCTGTAGCTCGTAGATCCATGCCCTAGACGCGGCTGTAGCACGCAGATCCATGCCCTAGAAGCTGCAGTAGCACACAGATGCATGCCCTAGAAGCTGCAGTAGCACGCAGATCCATGCCCTTGAAGCACATCCAGCACGCAGATCCATGCCCTAGAAGCTGCTGTACCACACAGATCCATGCCCTAGCAGCTGCTGTAGCACGCAGATCCATGCCCTAGAAGCAGCTGTACCTCACAGATCCATGCCCTAGAAGCTGCTGTAGCACGCAGATGCATGCCCTAGAAGCTGCTGTAGCACACAGATCCATGCCCTAGAAGCTGCTGTAGCACGCAGATGCATGCCCCAGAAGCTGTTGTAGCACGCAGAAACATGCCATAGACACTGCTTAAGGAGCCAGATCCACGCCCTAGAATTGGCTGTAGCACGCAGATACATGCCCTAGACGCTGCTGTAGCTCGCAGATCCATGCCCTAGACGCTGCTGTAGCACGCAGATCCATGGCCTAGAAGCGGATGTAGCACGCAGACCCATGCCCTAGAAGCTGCTGTAGCTCGCAGATCCATGCCCTAGACGCGGCATTAGGATGCAGATTCATGCCCTAGAAGCTGATGTAGCACACAGATCCATTCCCTGGAAGATGTTGTAGCACGCAGATCCATGCCCTAGAAGATGCTGTAGCACGCAGATCCATGCCCTAGAAGCTGCTGTAGCACACAGATCCATGCCCTAGAACCTGCTGTAGCACGCAGATCCATGCCCTTGAAGCTGCTGTAGCATGCAGATCCATGCCCTTGAAGCTGCTGTAGCACACAGATCCATGCCCTAGAAGCTGCTGTAGCACACAGATCCATGCCCTAGACGCTGCAGTAGCACGCAGATCCATGCCCTAGACGCTGCTTTAGGACGCAAATCCATTCCCTGCAAGCAGCTGTAGAACGCAGATCCATTCCCTGCAATCTGCTATAGTATGCAGATCCATGCTCTAGACGCTGCTGTAGCACGCAGATACATGCCAAAGAAGCTGCTATAGCACGCAGATCCATTCACTGAAAGTTGCTGTAGCTCGTAGATCCATGCCCTAGACGCGGCTGTAGCACGCAGATCCATGCCCTAGAAGCTGCAGTAGCACACAGATGCATGCCCTAGAAGCTGCAGTAGCACGCAGATGCATGCCCTTGAAGCACATCCAGCACGCAGATCCATGCCCTAGAAGCTGCTGTAGCACACAGATGCATGCCCTAGAAGCTGCTGTAGCACGCAGATGCATGCCCCAGAAGCTGTTGTAGCACGCAGAAACATGCCATAGACACTGCTTAAGGAGCCAGATCCACGCCCTAGAATTGGCTGTAGCACGCAGATACATGCCCTAGACGCTGCTGTAGCTCGCAGATCCATGCCCTAGACGCTGCTGTAGCACGCAGATCCATGGCCTAGAAGCGGAAGTAGCACGCAGACCGATGCCCTAGAAGCTGCTGTAGCTCGCAGATCCATGCCCTAGACGCGGCTTTAGGATGCAGATTCATGCCCTAGAAGCTGATGTAGCACACAGATCCATTCCCTGGAAGATGTTGTAGCACGCAGATCCATGCCCTAGAAGATGCTGTAGCACGCAGATCCATGCCCTAGAAGCTGCTGTAGCACACAGATCCATGCCCTAGAACCTGCTGTAGCACGCAGATCCATGCCCTTGAAGCTGCTGTAGCATGCAGATCCATGCCCTTGAAGTTGCTGTAGCACGCAGATCCATGCCCTAGAAGCTGCTGTAGCCCGCAGATCCATGCTCTATAAGCTGCTGTAGCACGCAGATCCCTGCCCTAGAAGCTGTTGTAGCACGCAGATCCATGCCCTTGTAGCTGCTGTAGCACGCAGATCCATGCCCTAGATGCTGCTTTAGGACACAAATCCATTCCCTGCAAGCTGCTGTAGAAGGCAGATCCATTCCCTGCAATCTGCTATAGTACGCAGATCCATGCCCTAGGCGCGGCTGTGGCACGCAGATCCATGTCCTTGAAGCTGCAGTAGCACGCAGATGCATGCCCTAGAAGCTGCTGTAGCACACAGATGCATGCCCTAGAAGCTGCTGTAGCACGCAGATCCATGCCCTTGAAGCTCATCCAGCACGCAGATCCATGCCCTAGAAGCTGCTGTACCACACAGATCCATGCCCTAGCTGCTGCTGTAGCACGCAGATCCATGCCCAAGAAGCAGCTGTACCTCACAGATCCATTCCCTAGAAGCTGCTGTAGCACGCAGATGCATGCCCTAGAAGCTGCTGTAGCCCGCAGATCCATGCTCTATAAGCTGCTGTAGCACGCAGATCCATGCCCTAGAAGCTGTTGTAGCACGCAGATCCATGCCCTTGAAGCTGCTGTAGCACGCAGATCCATGCCCTAGATGCTGCTTTAGGACACAAATCCATTCCCTGCAAGCTGCTGTAGAAGGCAGATCCATTCCCTGCAATCTGCTATAGTACGCAGATCCATGCCCTAGGCGCGGCTGTGGCACGCAGATCCATGTCCTTGAAGCTGCAGTAGCACGCAGATGCATGCCCTAGAAGCTGCTGTAGCACACAGATGCATGCCCTAGAAGCTGCTGTAGCACGCAGATCCATGCCCTTGAAGCTCATCCAGCACGCAGATCCATGCCCTAGAAGCTGTTGTACCACACAGATCCATGCCCTAGCTGCTGCTGTGGCACGCAGATCCATGCCCAAGAAGCAGCTGTACCTCACAGATCCATTCCCTAGAAGCTGCTGTAGCACGCAGATCCATGCCCTAGAAGCTGTTGTAGCACGCAGATCCATGCCCTGGAAGATGCTGCAGGAAGCAGATCCATGTCCAGGCAGCTGCTGTAGCACGCAGATCCATGCCCTTGATGCTCATCCAGCACGCAGATCCATGCCTTAGACGCTGCTGAAGATCACAGATCCATGCCCTAGAAGCTGCTGTAGCACGCAGATCCATGCTCTAGACGATGCTGTAGCACGCAGATCCATACCATAGAAGCTGCTATAGCACGCAGATCCATTCACTGAAAGTTGCTGTAGCTCGTAGATCCATGCCCTAGACGCGGCTGTAGCACGCAGATGCATGCCCTAGAAGCTGCAGTAGCACGCAGATGCATGCCCTAGAAGCTGCTGTAGCACACAGATGCAAGCCCTAGAAGCTGCTGGAGCACGCAGATCCATGCCCTTGAAGCTCATCCAGCACACAGATCCAGGCCCTAGCAGCTGCTGTAGCACGCAGATCCATGCCCTAGAAGCAGCTGTACCTCACAGATCCATGCCCTAGAAGCTGCTGTAGCACGCAGATGCATGCCCTAGAAGCTGCTGTAGCACGCAGATCCATGCCCTAGACGCTGCAGTAGATCGCAGATCCATGCCCTAGAAGATGCTGTAGCATGCAGATCCATGCCCTAGACGCTGCAGTAGCACGCAAATACATGCCCTAGACGCTGCTTTAGGACGCAAATCCATTCCCTGCAAGCTGCTGTAGAACGCAGATCCATTCCCTGCAATCTGCTATAGTACGCAGATCCATGCTCTAGACGCTGCTGTAGCACGCAGATCCATGCCAAAGAAGCTGCTATAGCACGCAGATCCATTCACTGAAAGTTGCTGTAGCTCGTAGATCCATGCCCTAGACGCGGCTGAGGCACGCAGATCCATGCCCTAGAAGCTGCAGTAGCACGCAGATGCATGCCCTAGAAGCTGCTGTAGCACACAGATGCATGCCCTAGAAGCTGCTGGAGCACGCAGATGCATGCCCTTGAAGCTCATCCAGCACGCAGATCCATGCCCTAGAAGCTGCTGTAGCACGCAGATCCATGCCCTAGCAGCTGCTGTAGCACGCAGATTCATGCCCTAGAAGCAGCTGTACCTCACAGATCCATGCCCTAGAAGCTGCTGTAGCACGCAGATGAATGCTCTAGAACCTGCTGTAGCACACAGATCCATGCCCTAGAAGCTGCTGTAGCATGCAGATTCATGCCCTGGACGATGCTGCAGGAAGCAGATCCATGTCCTGGGAGCTGCTGTATCACGCAGTTCCATGCCCTTGATGCTCATCCAGCACGCAGATCCATGCCCTAGAAGCTGCTGTAGCATGCAGATGCATGCCCTAGAAGCTGCTGTAGCATGCAGATGCATGCCCTTGGAGCTGCTGTAGCACGCAGATGCATGCCATGGAAGCTGCTGTAGCACGCAGATGCATGCCCTAGAAGCTGCTGTAGCATGCAGATCCATGCCCTAGAAGCTGCTGTAGCACACAGATCCATGCGCTGGAAGCTGCTGTAGCGTTCAGATCCATGCCCTAAAAGCTGCTGTAGCACGCAGATCCATGCCGTAGAAGATGCTGTAGCACGCAGATCCATGCCCTAGAAGCTGCTGTAGCACACAGATCCATGCCCTGGAAGCTGCTGTAGCACACAGATCCATGCCCTGGCAGATGCTGTAGCGGTCAGATCCATGGCCTTGAAGCGGCTGTAACACTCCGATGCATATAATGGAAGCTGCTGTAGCACACAGATCCATGACCTTGAAGTTCATCCAGCACGCAGATCCATGCCCTAGACGCTGCTTAAGGACGCAGATCCATTCCATGGGAGCTTCGAAAGCACGCAGATCCATTCCCTGCAAGCTGCTGTAGCACACAGATCCATTCACTGCAAGCTGCTGTAGCACGCAGATGCATGCCCTAGAAGCTGCTGTAGCACGCAGATGCATGCCCTAGAAGCTGTTGTAGCACGCAGAAACATGCCATAGACACTGCTTAAGGAGCCAGATCCATGCCCTAGAATTTGCTGTAGCACGCAGATACATGCCCTAGACGATGCTGTAGCTCGCAGATCCATGCCCTAGACGCTGCTGTAGCACGCAGATCCATGGCCTAGAAGCGGATGTAGCACGCAGACCCATGCCCTAGAAGCTGCTGTAGCTCACAGTCCATGCCCTAGACGCGGCTTTAGGATGCAGATTCATGCTCTAGAAGCTGATGTAGCACACAGAACCATGACCTGGAAGATGTTGTAGCACACAGATCCATGCAATAGAAGCTGCTGTAGCACGCAGATCCATGCCCTAGAAGCTGCTGTAGCACGCAGATCCATGCCCTAGAAGCTGCTGTAGAACACAGATCCATGCCCTAGAAGCTGCTGTAGCACGCAGATCCATGCCCTTGAAGCTGCTGTAATACGCAGATCCATGCTCTGGAAACTGCTGTAGCACGCAGATCCATGCTCTAGAAGCTGCTGTAGCACGCAGATCCATGCCCTAGAAGCTGTTGTAGCACGCAGATCCATGCCCTGGAAGATGCCGCAGGAAGCAGATCCATGTCCAGGCAGCTGCTGCAGCACGCAGATCCATGCCCTTGATGCTCATCCAGCACGCAGATCCATGCCCTAGACGCTGCTGTAGATCGCAGATCCATGCCCTAGAAGCTGCTGTAGCACGCAGATCCATGCCCTAGAAGCTGCAGTAGCACGCAGATCCATGCCCTAGACGCTGCTTTAGGACGCAAATCCATTCCCTGCAAGCTGCTGTAGAACGCAGATCCATTCCCTGCAATCTGCTATAGTATGCAGATCCATGCTCTAGACGCTGCTGTAGCACGCAGATCCATACCATAGAAGCTGCTATAGCACGCAGATCCATTCACTGAAAGTTGCTGTAGCTCGTAGATCCATGCCCTAGACGCGGCTGTAGCACGCAGATCCATGCCCTAGAAGCTGCAGTAGCACGCAGATGCATGCCCTAGAAGCTGCTGTAGCACACAGATGCATGCCCCAGAAGCTGCTGGAGCACGCAGATCCATGCCCTTGAAGCTCATCCAGCACACAGATCCAGGCCCTAGCAGCTGCTGTAGCACGCAGATCCATGCCCTAGAAGCAGCTGTACCTCACAGATCCATGCCCTAGAAGCTGCTGTAGCACGCAGATGCATGCCCTAGAAGCTGCTGTAGCACGCAGATGCATGCCCTAGAAGCTGCTGTTGCATGCAGATCCATGCTCTAGAAGCTGCTGTAGTACGCAGATCCATGCCCTGGAAGCTGTTGTGGCACGCAGATCCATGCCCTGGAAGATGCTGCAGGAAGCAGATCCATGTCCAGGCAGCTGCTGTAGCATGCAGATCCATGCCCTTGATGCTCATCCAGCACGCAGATCCATGCCTTAGACGCTGCTGTAGATCGCAGATCCATGCCCTAGAAGATGCTGTGGCATGCAGATCGATGCCCTAGACGCTGCAGTAGCACGCAAATCCATGCCCTAGACGCTGCTTTAGGACGCAAATCCACTCCCTGCAAGCTGCTGTAGAACTCAGATCCATTCCCTGCAATCTGCTATAGTACGCAGATCCATGCTCTAGACGCTGCTGTAGCACGCAGATCCATGCCAAAGAAGCTGCTATAGCACGCAGATCCAATCACTGAAAGTTGCTGTAGCTCGTAGATCCATGCCCTAGACGCGGCTGTAGCACGCAGATCCATGCCCTAGAAGCTGCAGTAGCACGCAGATGCATGCCCTAGAAGCTGCTGTAGCACACAGATGCATGCCCTAGAAGCTGCTGGAGCACGCAGATGCATGCCCTTGAAGCTCATCCAGCACGCAGATCCATGCCCTAGCAGCTGCTGTAGCACGCAGATTCATGCCCTAGAAGCAGCTGTACCTCACAGATCCATGCCCTAGAAGCTGCTGTAGCAAGCAGATGCATGCCCTAGAAGCTGCTCTAGCACACAGATCCATGCCCTAGAAGCTGCTGTAGCATGCAGATCCATGCCCTGGAAGATGCTGCAGGAAGCAGATCCATGTCCAGGGAGCTGCTGTATCACGCAGTTCCATGCCCTTGATGCTCATCCAGCACGCAGATCCATGCCCTAGAAGCTGCTGTAGCATGCAGATGCATGCCCTAGAAGCTGCTGTAGCATGCAGATGCATGCCCTTGGAGCTGCTGTAGCACGCAGATGCATGCCATGGAAGCTGCTGTAGCACGCAGATGCATGCCCTAGAAGCTGCTGTAGCATGCAGATCCATGCCCTAGAAGCTGCTGTAGCACACAGATCCATGCCCTGGAAGCTGCTGTAGCGTTCAGATCCATGCCCTAAAAGGTGCTGTAGCACGCAGATCCATGCCGTAGAAGATGCTGTAGCACGCAGATCCATGCCCTAGAAGCTGCTGTAACACACAGATCCATGCCCTGGAAGCTGCTGTAGCACACAGATCCATGCCCTGGAAGATGCTGTAGCGGTCAGATCCATGGCCTTGAAGCGGCTGTAACAGTCCGATGCATATACTGGAAGCTGCTGTAGCACACAGATCCATGACCTTGAAGTTCATCCAGCACGCAGATCCATGCCCTAGACGCTGCTTAAGGACGCAGATCCATTCCATGGGGGCTTCGATAGCACGCAGATCCATTCCCTGCAAGCTGCTGTAGCACACAGATCCATTCACTGCAAGCTGCTGTAGCACGCAGATGCATGCCCTAGAAGCTGCTGTAGCACGCAGATGCATGCCCTAGAAGCTGTTGTAGCACGCAGAACCATGCCATAGACACTGCTTAAGGAGCCAGATCCATGCCCTAGAATTTGCTGTAGCACGCAGATACATGCCCTTGACGCTGCTGTAGCTCGCAGATCCATGCCCTAGACGCTGCTGTAGCACGCAGATCCATGGCCGAGAAGCGGATGTAGCACGCAGACCCATGGCCTAGAAGCTGCTGTAGTTCACAGTCCATGCCCTAGACGCGGCTTTAGGATGCAGATTCATGCTCTAGAAGCTGATGTAGCACACAGATCCATGACCTGGAAGATGTTGTAGCACACAGATCCATGCACTAGAAGCTGCTGTAGCACGCAGATCCATGCCCTAGAAGCTGCTGTAGCACGCAGATCCATGCCCTAGAAGCTGCTGTAGCACACAGATCCATGCCCTAGAAGCTGCTGTAGCACGCCGATCCATGCCCTTGAAGCTGCTGTAGTACGCAGATCCATGCTCTAGAAGCTGCTGTAGCACGCAGATCCATGCTCTAGAAGCTGCTGTAGCACGCAGATCCATGCCCTAGAAGCTGTTGTAGCACGCAGATCCATGCCCTGGAAGATGCTGCAGGAAGCAGATCCATGTCCAGGCAGCTGCTGTAGCACGCAGATCCATGCCCTTGATGCTCATCCAGCACGCAGATCCATGCCCTAGACGCTGCTGTAGATCGCAGATCCATGCCCTAGAAGCTGCTGTGGCACGCAGATCTATGCCCTAGAAGCTGCAGTAGCACGCAGATCCATGCCCTAGACGCTGCTTTAGGACGCAAATCCATTCCCTGCAAGCTGCTGTAGAACGCAGATCCATTCCCTGCAATCTGCTATAGTACGCAGATCCATGCTCTAGACGCTGCTGTAGCACGCAGATCCATGCCCGGAAAGTTGCTGTAGCACGCAGATCCATACCCTTGATGCTCATCCAGCACGCAGATCCATGCCCTAGACGCTGCTGTAGATCGCAGATCCATGCCCTAGAAGATGCTGTAGCACGCAGAACCATGCCCTAGACACTGCTGTAGCACGCAGATCAATGCCCTTGAAACTCATCCAGCACGCAGATCCATGCCCTAGAAGCTGTTGTACCACACACATCCATGCCCTAGCTGCAGCTGTAGCACGCAGATCCATGCCCTAGAAGCAGCTGTACCTCACAGATCCATGCCCTAGATGCTGCTGTAGCACGCAGATGCATGCCCTAGAAGCTGCTGTAGCACACAGATCCATGCCCTAGAAGCTGATGTAGCATGCAGAACCATGCCCTGGAAGACGCTGAAGGAAGCAGATCCATGTCCAGGGAGCTGCTGTATCACGCAGATCCATGCCCTTGATGCTCATCCAGCAAGCAGATCCATGCCCTAGAAGCTGCTGTAGCATGCAGATGCATGCCCTAGAAGCTGCTGTAGCATGCAGATGCATGCCCTTGGAGCTGCTGTAGCACGCAGATGCATGCCCTAGAAGCTGCTGTAGCACGCAGATGCATGCCCTATAAGCTGCTGTAGCATGCAGATCCATGCCCTAGAAGATGCTGTAGCACACAGATCCATGCCCTGGATGCTGCTGTAGCGTTCAGATCCATGCCCTAGAAGCTGCTGTAGCACGCAGATCCATGCCCTAGAAGATGCTGTAGCACGCAGATCCATGCCCTAGAAGCTGCTTTAGCACACAGATCCTTGTCCTGGAAGCTGCTGTAGCACACAGATCCATGCCCTGGAAGATGCTGTAGCGGTCAGATCCATGGCCTTGAAGCGGCTGTAACAATCCAATGCATATACTGGAAGCTGCTGTAGCACACAGATCCATGACCTTGAAGTTCATCCAGCACGCATATCCATGCCCTAGACGCAGCTTTAGACACAGAGCCATTCCATGGGAGCTTCGGTAACACGCAGATCCATTCCCTGCAAGCTGCTGTAGCACACAGATCCATTCACTGCAAGCTGCTGTAGCACGCAGATGCATGCCCTAGAAGCTGCTGTAGCACGCAGATGCATGCCCTAGAAGCTGCTGTAGCACGCAGATGCATGTCCTAGAAGCTGTTGTAGCACGCAGAACCATGCCATAGACACTGCTTAAGGAGCCAGATCCATGCCCTAGACGCTGCTGTAGCACGCAGATCCATGGCCTAGAAGCGGATGTAGCACGCAGACCCAGGCCCTAGAAGCTGCTGTAGCTCGCAGATCCATGCCCTAGACGCGGCTTTAGGATGCAGATTCATGCCCTAGAAGCTGATGTAGCACACAGATCCATGCCCTGGAAGATGTTGCAGCATGCAGATCCATGCCCTGGAAGATGCTGCAGGAAGCAGATCCATTCCCTTGAAGATGCTGTAGCACGCAGATCAATGCCCCAGAAGTTGCTGTAGCACGCAGATCCATGCCCTAGAAGCTGCAGTAGCACGCAGATCCATGGCCTAGAAGCTGCTGTAGCACGCAGATCCATGCCCTAGAAGCTGCTGTAGCATGCAGATCCATGCCCTTGATGCTCATCCAGCACGCAGATCCATGCCCTAGACGCTGCTGTAGCACGCAGATCCATAGCCTAGAAGCTGCTGTAGCACGCAGATCCATGCCCTAGACGCTGCTTTAGGACTCAAATCCATTACCTGCAAGCTGCTGTAGCACGCAGATCCATTCCCTGAAAGTTGCTGTAGAAAGTAGATCCATGCCCTATATGCTGCTGTAGCACGCAGATCCATGCCCTAGACGCTGCTGCAGCATACAGATCCATGCCCTAGAAACTGCTGTAGCACGCAGATCCATGTGCAGGGAGCTGCTGTAGCACGCAGATCCATGCCCTTGAAGCTCATCCAGCACGCAGATCCATGCCCTAGAAGCTGCTGTATCACACAGATCCACGGCCTAGAAGCTGCTGTAGCATGCAGATGCATGCCCTAGAAGCTGCTGTAGCACACAGATGCATGCCCTAGAAGCTGCTGTAGCACACAGATCCATGCCCTAGAAGCTGCTGTAGCACGCAGATCCATGCCCTAGAAGCTGCTGTAGCATGCAGATCCATGCCCTGGAAGATGCTGCAGGAAGCAGATCCATGTCCAGGCAACTGCTGTAGCACGCAGATCCATGCCCTTGATGCTCATCCAGCACGCAGATCCATGCCCTAGACGCTGCTGTAGCACGCAGATCCATGGCCTAGAAGCTGCTGTAGCACGCAGATCCATGCCCTAGACGCTGCTTTAGGACTCAAATCCATTCCCTGCAAGCTGCTGTAGCACGCAGATCCATTCCCTGCAAGCTGCTATAGTAAGCAGATCCATGTCTAGACGCTGCTGTAGCACGCAGATCCATGCCCTAGAAGCTGCAGTACCACGCAGATCCATTCCCTGAAAGTTGCTGTAGTTCGGAGATCCATGCCCTAGAAGCTGCTGTAGCACGCAGATGCATGCCCTAGAAGCTGCTGTAGCACGCAGATCCAAGCCCTTGAAACTCATCCAGCATGCAGATCCATGCCCTAGAAGCTGCTGTACCAGACAGATCCATGCCCTAGAAGATGCTGTAGCACGCAGATGCATGCCCTAGAAGCTGCTGTAGCACACAGATCCATGCCCTAGAAGCTGCTGTAGCACGCAGATGCATGCCCTAGAAGCTGCTGTAGCACGCAGAACCATGCCATAGACACTGCTTAAGGAGCCAGATCCACGCCCTAGAATTTGCTGTAGCACGCAGATACATGCCCTAGACGCTGCTGTAGCTCGCAGATCCATGCCCTAGACGCTGCTGTAGCACGCAGATCCATGGCCTAGAAGAGGATGTAGCACGCAGACCCATGCCCTAGAAGCTGCTGTAGCTCGCAGATCCATGCCCTAGACGCGGCTTTAGGATGCAGATTCATGCCCTAGAAGCTGATGTAGCACACAGATCCATGCAATGGAAGATGTTGCAGCATGCAGATCCATGCCCTGGAAGATGCTGCAGCAAGCAGATCCACTCCCTTGAAGATGCTGTAGCACACAGATCAATGCCCCAGAAGTTGCTGTAGCACGCAGATCCATGCCCTAGAAGCTGCTGTAGCACGCAGATCCATGCCCTAGAAGCTGCTGTAGCATGCAGATCCATGCCCTTGATGCTCATCCAGCACGCAGATCCATGCCCTAGACGCTGCTGTAGCACGCAGATCCATAGCCTAGAAGCTGCTGTAGCACGCAGATCCATGCCCTAGACGCTGCTTTAGGACTCAAATCCATTACCTGCAAGCTGCTGTAGCACGCAGATCCATTCCCTGAAAGTTGCTGTAGAAAGTAGATCCATGCCCTATATGCTGCTGTAGCACGCAGATCCATGCCCTAGACGCTGCTGCAGCATGCAGATCCATGCCCTAGAAACTGCTGTAGCACGCAGATCCATGTGCAGGGAGCTGCTGTAGCACGCAGATCCATGCCCTAGAAGCTGCTGTAGCACGCAGATTCATGCCCTAGAAGCTGCTGTAGCACGCAGATCCATGCCCTAGAAGCTGCTGTAGCATGCAGATCCATGCCCTGGAAGATGCTGCAGGAAGCAGATCCATGTCCAGGCAACTGCTGTAGCACGCAGATCCATGCCCTTGATGCTCATCCAGCACGCAGATCCATGCCCTAGACGCTGCTTTAGCATGCAGATCCATGGCCTAGAAGCTGCTGTAGCACGCAGATCCATGCCCTAGACGCTGCTTTAGGACTCAAATCCATTCCCTGCAAGCTGCTGTAGCACGCAGATCCATTCCCTGCAAGCTGCTATAGTAAGCAGATCCATGTCTAGACGCTGCTGTAGCACGCAGATCCATGCCCTAGAAGCTGCAGTACCACGCAGATCCATTCCCTGAAAGTTGCTGTAGTTCGGAGATCCATGCCCTAGAAGCTGCTGTAGCACGCAGATGCATGCCCTAGAAGCTGCTGTAGCACGCAGATCCATGCCCTTGAAACTCATCCAGCATGCAGATCCATGCCCTAGAAGCTGCTGTACCAGATAGATCCATGCCCTAGAAGCTGCTGTAGCACGCAGATGCATGCCCTAGAAGCTGCTGTAGCACGCAGATGCATGCCCTAGAAGCTGCTGTAGCACGCAGATGCATGCCCTAGAAGCTGCTGTAGCACGCAGAACCATGCCATAGACACTGCTTAAGGAGCCAGATCCACGCCCTAGAATTTGCTGTAGCACGCAGATACATGCCCTAGACGCTGCTGTAGCTCGCAGATCCATGCCCTAGACGCTGCTGTAGCACGCAGATCCATGGCCTAGAAGAGGATGTAGCACGCAGACCCATGCCCTAGAAGCTGCTGTAGCTCGCAGATCCATGCCCTAGACGCGGCTTTAGGACTCAAATCCATTACCTGCAATCTGCTGTAGCAAGCAGATCCATTCCCTGAAAGTTGCTGTAGCAAGTAGATCCATGCCCTTGAAGCTCATCCAGCACGCGGATCCATGCCCTAGAAGCTGCTGTACAACACAGATCCATGGCCTAGAAGCTGCTGTAGCACGCAGATCCATGCCCTAGAAGCTGCTGTAGCACGCAGATGCATGCCCTAGAAGCTGCTGTAGCACACAGATCCATGCCCTAGAAGCTGCTGTAGCACACAGATCCATGCCCTAGAAGAGGATGTAGCACGCAGACCCATGCCCTAGAAGCTGCTGTAGCTCGCAGATCCATGCCCTGGAAGATGTTGTAGCATGCAGATCCATGCCATAGAAGCTGCTATAGCACGCAGATCCATTCACTGAAAGTTGCTGTAGCTCGTAGATCCATGCCCTAGACGCGGCTGTAGCACGCAGATCCATGCCCTAGAAGCTGCAGTAGCACGCAGATGCATGCCCTAGAAGCTGTTGTAGCGCACAGATGCATGCCCTAGAAGCTGCTGGAGCACGCAGATCCATGCCCTTGAAGCTCATCCAGCACACAGATCCATGCCCTAGAAGCTGCTGTACCACACAGATCCATTCCCTAGCAGCTGCTGTAGCACGCAGATCCATGCCCTAGAAGCAAGTGTACCTCACAGATCCATGCCCTAGAAGCTGCTGTACCATGCAATGCATGCCCTAGAAGCTGCTGTAGCATGCAGATGCATGCCCTTGGAGCTGCTGTAGCACGCAGATGCATGCCATAGAAGCTGCTGTAGCACGCAGATGCATGCCCTAGAATCTGCTGTAGCATGCAGATCCATGCCCTAGAAGCTGCTGTAGCACACAGATCCATGCCCTGGATGCTGCTGTAGCGTTCAGATCCATGCCCTAGAAGCTGCTGTAGCACGCAGATGCATGCCCTAGAAGATGCTGTAGCACGCAGATCCATGCCCTAGAAGCTGCTGTAGCACACAGATCCATGTCCTGGAAGCTGCTGTATCACACAGATCCATGCCCTGGAAGATGCTGTAGCGGTCAGATCCATGGCCTTGAAGCGGCTGTAACACTCCGATGCATATACTGGAAGCTGCTGTAGCACACAGATCCATGACCTTGAAGTTCATCCAGCACGCATATCCATGCCCTAGAAGCAGCTTTAGACACAGAGCCATTCCATGGGAGCTTCGGTAACACGCAGATCCATTCCCTGCAAGCTGCTGTAGCACACAGATCCATTCACTGCAAGCTGCTGTAGCACGCAGATGCATGCCCTAGAAGCTGCTGTAGCACGCAGATGCATGCCCTAGAAGCTGCTGTAGCACGCAGATGCATGTCCCAGAAGCTGTTGTAGCACGCAGAACCATGCCATAGACACTGCTTAAGGAGCCAGATCCATGCCCTAGAATTTGCTGTAGCACGCAGATACATGCCCAAGACACTGCTGTAGCTTGCAGATCCATGCCCTAGACGCTGCTGTAGCACGCAGATCCATGGCCTAGAAGCGGATGTAGCATGCAGACCCAGGCACTAGAAGCTGCTGTAGCTCGCAGATCCATGCCCTAGACGCGGCTTTAGGATGCAGATTCATGCCCTAGAAGCTGATGTAGCACACAGATCCATGCCCTGGAAGATGTTGCAGCATGCAGATCCATGCCTGGAAGATGCTGCAGGAAGCAGATCCATGCCCTTGAAGATGCTGTAGCACGCAGATCAATGCCCCAGAAGTTGCTGTAGCACGCAGATCCATGCCCTAGAAGCTGCAGTAGCACGCAGATCCATGCCCTAGAAGCTGCTGTAGCACGCAGATCCATGCCCAAAAGCTGCTGTAGCATGCAGATCCATGCCCTTGATGCTCATCCAGCACGCAGATCCATGCCCTAGACGCTGCTGTAGCACGCAGATCCATAGCCGAGAAGCTTCTGTAGCACGCAGATCCATGCCCTAGAAGCTGCTTTAGGACTCAAATCCATTACCTGCAATCTGCTGTAGCACGCAGATCCATTCCCTGAAAGTTGCTGTAGCAAGTAGATCCATGCCCTAGATGCTGCTGTAGCACGCAGATCCATGCCCTAGACGCTGCTGCAGCATGCAGATCCATGCCCTAGAAACTGCTGTACCACGCAGATCCATGTGCAGGGAGCTGCTGTAGCACGCAGATCCATGCCCTTGAAGCTCATCCAGCACGCAGATCCATGCCCTAGAAGCTGCTGTACCACACAGATCCATGGCCTAGAAGCTGCTGAAGCACGCAGATGCATGCCCTAGAAGCTGCTGTAGCACACAGATGCATGCCCTAGAAGCTGCTGTAGCACACAGATCCATGCCCTAGAAGCTGCTGTAGCACGCAGATCCACGCCCTAGAAGCTGCTGTAGCACGCAGATCCATGCCCTAGAAGCTGCTGTAGCATGCAGATCCATGCCCTGGAAGATGCTGCAGGAAGCAGATCCATGTCCAGGCAACTGCTGTAGCACGCAGATCCATTCCCTTGATGCTCATCCAGCACGCAGATCCATGCCCTAGACGCTGCTGTAGCACGCAGATCCATGGCCTAGAAGCTGCTGTAGCACGCAGATCCATGCCCTAGACGCTGCTTTAGGACTCAAATCCATTCCCTGCAAGCTGCTGTAGCACGCAGATCCATTCCCTGCAAGCTGCTTTAGTAAGCAGATCCATGCTCTAGACGCTGCTGTAGCACGAAGATCCATGCCCTAGAAGCTGCAGAACCACGCAGATCCATTCCCTGAAAGTTGCTGTAGCTCGGAGATCCATGCCCTAGAAGCTGCTTTAGCATGCAGATGCATGCCCTAGAAGCTGCTGTAGCACTCAGATCCATGCCCTTGAAACTCATCCAGCATGCAGATCCATGCCCTAGAAGCTGCTGTACCAGACAGATCCATGCCCTAGAAGCTGCTGTAGCACACAGATGCATGCCCTAGAAGCTGCTGTAGCACACATATCCATGCCCTAGAAGCTGCTGTAGCACGCAGATGCATGCCCTAGAAGCTGCTGTAGCACGCAGAACCATGCCATAGACACTGCTTAAGGAGCCAGATCCACGCCCTAGAATTTGCTGTAGCACGCAGATACATGCCCTAGACGCTGCTGTAGCTCGCAGATCCATGTCCTATACGCTGCTGTAGCACGCAGATCCATGGCCTAGAAGAGGATGTAGCACGCAGACCCATGCCCTAGAAGCTGCTGTAGCTCACAGATCCATGCCCTAGACGCGGCTTTAGGATGCAGATTCATGCCCTAGAAGCTGATGTAGCACACAGATCCATGCCCTGGAAGATGTTGTAGCATGCAGAACCATGCCATAGAAGCTGCTATAGCACGCAGATCCATTCACTGAAAGTTGCTGTAGCTCGTAGATCCATGCCCTAGACGCGGCTGTAGCACGCAGATCCATGCCCTAGAAGCTGCAGTAGCACGCAGATGCATTCCCTAGAAGCTGCTGTAGCACACAGATGCATGCCCTAGAAGCTGCTGGAGCACGCAGATCCATGCCCTTGAAGCTCATCCAGCACACAGATCCATGCCCTAGAAGCTGCTGTACCACACAGATCCATTCCCTAGCAGCTGCTGTAGCACGCAGATCCATGCCCTAGAAGCAGCTGTACCTCACAGATCCATGCCCTAGAAGCTGCTGTAGCACGCAGATGCATGCCCTAGAAGCTGCTGTAGAACGCAGATCCATGCCCTAGAAGCTGCTGTAGCACGCAGATCCATGCTCTAGAAGCTGCTGTAGCACGCAGATCCATGCCCTAGAAGCTGTTGTAGCACGCAGATCCATGCCCTGGAAGATGCTGCAGGAAGCAGATCCATGTCCAGGCAGCTGCTGTAGCACGCAGATCCATGCCCTTGAAGCTCATCCAGCACGCAGATCCATGCCCTAGAAGCTGCTGTACCACACAGATCCATGGCACAGAAGCTGCTGTAGCACGCAGATGCATGCCCTAGAAGCTGCTGTAGCACACAGATGCATGCCCTAGAAGCTGCTGTAGCACACAGATCCATGCCCTAGAAGCTGCTGTAGCACGCAGATCCATGCCCTAGAAACTGCTGTAGCACGCAGATCCATGACCTAGAAGCTGCTGTAGCATGCAGATCCATGCCCTGGAAGATGCTGCAGGAAGCAGATCCATGTCCAGGCAACTGCTGTAGCACGCAGATCCATGCCCTTGATGCTCATCCAGCACGCAGATCCATGCTCTAGAAGCTGCTGTAGCACGCAGATCCATGGCCTAGAAGCTGCTGTAGCAAGCAGATCCATGCCCTAGACGCAGCGTTAGGACTCAAATCCATTCCCTGCAAGCTGCTATAGTAAGCAGATCCATGCTCTAGACGCTGCTGTAGCACGCAGATCCATGCCCTAGAAGCTGCAGTACCACGCAGATCCATTCCCTGAAAGTTACTGTAGTTCGGAGATCCATGCCCTAGAAGCTGCTTTAGCACGCAGATGCATGCCCTAGAAACTGCTGTAGCACGCAGATCCATGCCCTTGAAACTCATCCAGCATGCAGATCCATGCCCTAGAAGCTGCTGTACCAGACAGATCCATGCCCTAGAAGCTGCTGTAGCACGCAGATGCATGCCCTAGAAGCTGCTGTAGCACACAGATCCATGCCCTAGAAGCTGCTCTATAACGCAGATGCATGCCCTAGAAGCTGCTGTAGCACGCAGATGCATGCCCTTGAAGCTGTTGTAGCACGCAGAACCATGCCATAGACACTGCTTAAGGAGCCAGATCCACGCCCTAGAATTTGCTGTAGCACGCAGATACATGCCCTAGACGCTGCTGTAGCTCGCAGATCCATGCCCTAGACGCTGCTGTAGCACGCAGATCCATGGCCTAGAAGAAGATATAGCACGCAGACCCATGCCCTAGAAGCTGCTGTAGCACGCAGATCCATGCCCTAGACGCGGCTTTAGGATGCAGATTCATGCCCTAGAAGCTGATGTAGCACACAGATCCATGCCCTGGAAGATGTTGTAGCATGCAGATCCATGCCATAGAAGCTGCTATAGCACGCAGATCCATTC
The DNA here is from genome assembly GCF_017639515.1 of Carcharodon carcharias. Taxonomy (NCBI): domain Eukaryota; kingdom Metazoa; phylum Chordata; class Chondrichthyes; order Lamniformes; family Lamnidae; genus Carcharodon; species Carcharodon carcharias. Next base: position 104,535,177 of record NC_054484.1, on the reverse strand, counting down.
ACTGAAAGTTGCTGTAGCTCGTAGATCAATGCCCTAGAAGCTGCAGTAGCACGCAGATGCATGCCCTAGAAGCTGCTGTAGCACACAGATGCATGCCCTAGAAGCTGCTGGAGCACGCAGATCCATGCCCTTGAAGCTCATCCAGCACACAGATCCATGCCCTAGAAGCTGCTGTACCACACAGATCCATTCCCTAGCAGCTGCTGTAGCACACAGATCCATGCCCTAGAAGCAGCTGTACCTCACAGATCCATGCCCTAGAAGCTGCTGTAGCACGCAGATGCATGCCCTAGAAGCTGCTGTAGCACGCAGATCCATGCTCTAGAAGCTGCTGTAGCACGCAGATCCATGCCCCAAACGCTGCAGCAGCATGCAGATCCATGCCCTAGACGCTGCTTTAGGATGCAAATCCATTCCCTGCAAGCTGCTGTAGAATGCAGATCCATTCCCTGCAATCTGCTATAGTACGCATGTCCATGTCCAGGGAGCTGCTGTATCACGCAGATCCATGCCCTTGATACTCATCCAGCACGCAGATCCATGCCCTAGAAGCTGCTGTAGCATGCAGATGCATGCCCTAGAAGCTGCTGTAGCATGCAGATGCATGCCCTTGGAGCTGCTGTAGCACGCAGATGCATGCCATGGAAGCTGCTGTAGCACGCAGATGCATGCCCTAGAAGCTGCTGTAGCATGCAGATCCATGCCCTAGAAGCTGCTGTAGCACACAGATCCATGCCCTGGAAGCTGCTGTAGCGCTCAGAACCATGCCCTAGAAGCTGCTGTAGCACGCAGATCCATGCCCTAGAAGATGCTGTAGCACGCCGATCCATGCCCTAGAAGCTGCTGTAGCACACAGATCCATGCCCTGGAAGCTGCTGTAGCACACAGATCCATGCCCTGGAAGATGCTGTAGCGGTCAGATCCATGGCCTTGAAGCGGCTGTAACACTCCGATGCATATACTGGAAGCTGCTGTAGCACACAGATCCATGCCCTAGACGCAGCTTTAGACACAGAGCCATTCCATGGGAGCTTCGGTAACACGCAGATCCATTCCCTGCAAGCTGCTGTAGCACACACATCCATTCACTGCAAGCTGCTATAGTACGCAGATGCATGCCCTAGAAGCTGCTGTAGCACGCAGATGCATGCCCTAGAAGCTGCTGTAGCACACAGATGCATGCCCTAGAAGCTGCTGTAGAACGCAGATTCATGCCCTAGAAGATGTTGTAGCACGCAGAATCATGCCATAGACACTGCTTAAGGAGCCAGATCAATGCCCTAGAATTTGCTGTAGCAGGCAGATACATGCCCTAGACGCTGCTGTAGCTCGCAGATCCATGCCCTAGACACTGCTGTAGCACGCAGATCCATGGCCTAGAAGCGGATGTAGCACGCAGACCCATGCCCAAGAAGCTGCTGTAGCTCGCAGATCCATGCCCTAGACGCGGCTTTAGGATGCAGATTCATGCCCTAGAAGCTGATGTAGCACACAGATCCATGCCCTGGAAGATGTTGTAGCATGCAGATCCATGCCCCAGAAGTTGCTGTAGCACGCAGATCCAAGCCCTAAAAACTGCTGTAGCACGCAGATCAATGCCCCAGAAGTTGCTGTAGCACGCAGATCCAAGCCCTAAAAACTGCTGTAGCACGCAGATCAATGCCCTAGAAGCTGCTGTAGCACGCAGATCCACGCCCTAGAAGCTGCTGTAGCACGCAGATCCATGCCCTAGAAGCTGCTGTAGCATGCAGATCCATGCCCTAGAGACTGCAGTAGCACGCAGATTCATGCCCTATAAGCTGCATTAGCACGCAGATCCATGCCCTAGAAGCTGCTGTAGCACGCAGATCCATTCCCTGCAAGCTGCTGTAGCACGCAGATCCATTCCCTGAAAGTTGCTGTAGCACGTTGATCCATGCCCTAGACGCTTCTGTAGCACGCAGATCCATGCCCTAGACGCTGCAGCAGCATGCAGATCCATGCCCTAGAAACTGATGTAGCACGCAGATCCATGTGCAGGGAGCTGCAGTAGCACGCAGATCCATGCCCTTGAATCTCATCCAGCACGCAGATCCATGCCCTAGAAGCTGCTGTACCACGCAGATCCATTGTCTAGAAGCTGCTGTAGCACGCAAATGCATGCCCTAGAATCTGCTGTAGCACACAGATGCATGCCCTAGAAGCTGCTGTAGCACACAGATCCATGCCCTAGGAGCTGCAGTAGCACGCAGATCCATGCCTTGGAAGCTGCTGTAGCACGCAGATCCATGACCTAGAAGCTGCTGTAGCATGCAGATCCATGCCCTTGATGCTCATCCAGCACGCAGATCCATGCCCTAGACGCTGCTGTAGCACGCAGATCCATAGCCTAGAAGCTGCTGTAGCACGCAGATCCATGCCCTAGACGCTGCTTTAGGACTCAAATCCATTACCTGCAAGCTGCTGTAGCACGCAGATCCATTCCCTGAAAGTTGCTGTAGCAAGTAGATCCATGCCATAGATGCTGCTGTAGCACGCAGATCCATGCACTAGAAGCTGCTGCAGCATACAGATCCATGCCCTAGAAACTGCTGTAGCACGCAGATCCATGTGCAGGGAGCTGCTGTAGCACGCAGATCCATGCCCTTGAAGCTCATCCAGCACGCAGATCCATGCCCTAGTAGCTGCTGTACCACACAGATCCATGGCCTAGAAGCTGCTGTAGCACGCAGATGCATGCCCTAGAAGCTGCTGTAGCACACAGATGCATGCCCTAGAAGCTGCTGTAACACACAGATCCATGCCCTAGAAGCTGCTGTAGCACGCAGATCCATGCCCTAGAAACTGTTGTAGCACGCAGATCCATGCACTAGACGCTGCTGCAGCATGCAGATCCATGCCCTGGAAACTGCTGTAGCACGCAGATCCATGTGCAGGGAGCTGCTGTAGCACGCAGATCCATGCCCTTGAAGCTCATCCAGCACGCAGATCCATGCCCTAGAAGCTGCTGTACCACACAGATCCATGGCCTAGAAGCTGCTGT